>NC_027752.1:17761408-17777822 GCF_000695525.1 Brassica oleracea var. oleracea
GAAACTCTATTCGTTTATAGATAAAAAAAATTGTGAAGAATTTCCACTAATTTTTATCATCAAATTTATAATCTTTATTTCAATTTAGTCAATGCTAAATTAAAGCAAAAAGATCAAAAGAAGACTAAGAAAATAAGAAGCATGTTTGCGATGAATTGTTATTTAATTATAGTTCAAGTGTTTTACAAATCAGGACTATTTTATTACTGTAAAAAATATGGTAATAGTTTTTAGCAAAAAAAAATAACTTATGATTTTCATACGTTGTTATAAAATATATATATTTACATGTTTCTATTTTTTGATCGGTTTTATTCGGTTTATTCGGTTTTATCGGTTATATACTGAACCATATCCAAATCCTACGGTTTTTTAAAAATCATATCCATTCGGTTTGTATGGTATATACCAAATCCAAACCATATTATCTATTTCGGTTTGGTTCGGTTCGGTTCGGTACGGTTCGGTTTTGCCATATTGAACAACCCTAAATGGTGGTATATCAGACCCAGAAAAAAGACCTTTGACTTGCACAAAACCTCGTTGGTCTCACCGTTTTACTTCACAAATAGTCCTATCTGAACCGTTTTATGTCCTATATTCTGATCCAAGAGAAGCCTTGTTTAATTTGAATTGTTTAATTTGAAGGAATTGTGGATGGTGAGTTTAGACTTACGTACCTAGTATGGTTACTGCATTTGCCTTTGTAGATGATGGAGCGGAAGCAACGATAAACATCGGTTATGGAACCACGCTTGGGACCTGCCAGCTCAACCAAGGGATTCTAGGGAATCCTCGCTTGGTACCTACTTCTTGATTGATGAATCTAATCAAATCAATACAAGGGATATGAAATACAATTCTCCCAAAAGCTAAAGCTGTTTTATTAATCAAATCAAACTGAATACAACTTTAGGCTTAGATGCCTATTTATAATAAATCCTTAAATATATGAAAGCCCTAATTTTAATTAATATAGGAAAACTACAAAAATATAGAAAATACAATAAGAAGTAATTATCTATGTAAACTAATGAATAATAAAGATATTTGGATAATTTCCAAATATCTTGCTGCATCAGGTCTCGCCGGCCAAGAAAGATTCATCCTCGAATCTTCAACCGATTTTTCCACATAGGATGCTGCACAAAATCTTCACAAGTCGAATCTGCACAAAATTCGCACGAGCCGAATTCTTCATAGAACTGTTTTTGCACGAAAATTGCACGAGCCTGATTATGCTTGAAGTCTTCTACATAAACGAGGTTTTGCCCTATTTTTGCACGGACTAAATTATCAAAATCGTTTTTTTCATAAACATCATATATTGGATCTCCACAAATCTCTTTGTAGATCTCATCATCTTCATAAACGTCGTAGATTGGATCACCATAGATCTCTCGATAGATCTCATGGTATTCTCTCTCGACAAAAGGACTTTCGTCCACGAAAGGATAGAGATTGCAACTGCTAATCAACATGACATCCATAATCGTTCTTCGATTAAGAAACCAAAGAGACGCAGCTCTGATACCACCTGATGGAGTGGAAGCAACGATAAACATCGGTTATGGAACCACGCTTGGGACCTGCCAGCTCAACCAAGGGATTCTAGGGAATCCTCGCTTGGTACCTACTTCTTGATTGATGAATCTAATCAAATCAATACAAGGGATATGAAATACAATTCTCCCAAAAGCTAAAGCTGTTTTATTAATCAAATCAAACTGAATACAACTTTAGGCTTAGATGCCTATTTATCATAAATCTTTAAATATATGAAAACCCTAATTTTAATTAAAATAGGAAAACTACAAAAATATAGAAAATACAATAAGAAGTAATTATCTATGTAAACTAATGAATAATAGGAGCACGACCTTCGTACCATAAGGCTCTTCAGTGTTACTAAGTTCTTTAATTCCCTTTCAGTTATAGTTAATTTCTTACATTGAATTGTGTTCGACTATTTATTGTGTTATTTTCTTGAAACATTGTGTAGCATTTGTAACTGAATGAGATAGGACCCTTATTGTAATTCTGATACAAAGCGTTATTTTCTGGGAACATTGTGTAGCATTTATCTCGTTCATTCACTTATGTTCCTGGAAATTAACACTTTTTCTAAGAAAATAACACCTTTTTCAACTAACAAATAGCACTTTTTCTTAGAGCATTTATAACATTTGTAACAAATGTTTCAAGAAAATAGCACTTTACACAACAAATCAGCCACGATAATCACTTTTATTGAAACTGAATGAGATCTTTATTTTAGACAAGATTCAAGACTCAAACAACAAATCAGCTGTAAATCAACTACATTGCTTATTTTATCTTCCTATGTTGAATTTTTTAACGACCGGTTTAACTAAATGTTGGATGTATGTAGGAAAAAAGAATTTTAACGTTAAAACTCCTCAACTAAGTTTGTTTTGGATAGAAACCTTCAAACTAAGTATTTAACGAATAAACCTTCAAACAAACTTTATTTAACGAATTAAACCTTCCCTGGTCATAATGATCATAACTACTGGTAAATCTTTAGTTTAGAAGTTTCTACATTAAGTAAATATAGTTGAGGGGTTTTACCATTAAAAATAAGAAAAATACAAAATTTTATAACTAAAATTAGTAACTTTAATTTTCAAAATTAGCATTTTTTAAAAATTCTGTAAATATATGAGTTTGATTTGTTTTTAACATCAACATTATATATGTATAAATTAAAAATGTAAAAAACTAGAAAATATAATAAAAAATTATCTAAAGATTTATTATTACATTTTTATTAGATAATATATAACTTTTATTATATTTTCTTGTTTTTTTACATTTTTAACTTTTAGATAATTTTTATTATAGGTAAATCTTTAGATAATTTTTGTTATATTTTCTGGATTCTTACATTTTTAATTTATACATATATAATGTTGATTCTAAAACAAATCAGACTCATATATTTACAGAAATTTTTAAAATTGCTAATTTTTAAAATTAAAGTTACTAATTTTAGATAATGTTGTTATATTTTGGATTTTTTTGATTATTTTTAATGCTAAAACCCCTCAACTATGTTTACTTAATGTAGAAATCTCTAAACTAAAGATTTACCGTTAGTAGTGATAATTATGACCGGTGAGAGCTTAATTCATTAAATAAAATTAGTTTGGAGGTTTTTTCGTTAAATACTTAGTTTATGGGTTTTTACCCAAAACAAACTTAGTTGAAGAGTTTTAACGTTAAAAGCCTAATTATTACATTTTAAACCTTTTAAGTTTTTTTTTGTTAACCATGTCAGCTAACTGGTCGGCCCGGGGAAGAAGGTACTTAGTGCTACAGAGTGAACTAGTCCGAAAGCGTATCACATTATATGACCCGAGTTTGAATATCTTTCGACTATTTTTAATTAGGAATGTACCGATCGTCAATCCAGCATGTAAACTACTTAGGCCCGAAGCCCAATTCCAGATTGACTAAATATTGATAATTTAGTTCCGATGATTGATGTGGGTATACACCAATCCTAAAAAGATTACCAATAGGATGCCACTACTTTAAAGTAATATTTACACATTTTAACTTTAAACTTTCAGTAACATTTTTAATTTTCAAACGAACAATACTAACATATCAACCTTTAAACTTTATTTTCGGCTAAAAAAGAAATGATATAGAAATATGATGAGGTAAAAAGTGATGTTATAAATATATAAATAGATAGATAATAATGACATGTAAGTGTCACTCTTAAGGTTTAAAAGAGCTCCATCTCCATACAGAGATAGCTCTAAATCGATCTTTGTACACTTATTGTAAGCCGGACCGTTTTGCTAAAATTTGGTGTTGCTCCATAGAGTTATCCTTCTTAATATTTTTTCTTCTTCCTTTTCTAAGTAAAAAAGAAAAGGGGTTTGGATCTCACGGAAAACCATAAAATAAACTAGAGACTTCATTTGGTATTATTAACATAGATATTTGTGGCCTCTTTTTCTTGAAGTCGTATATTCAGTATGTAAATAATATTATTTGAGAAATCACTTTTTTACGTGTTGTATTTACGTTAATTTTCACATAGATTATTTTCCGTGTTGTACTTTCTAATGAATTAAGTGGGGGTGTATTGAATCGGAAATTTGAAGTAATTTGATTTTTAACGAGTTTGTAGATGATTGCATGAGAATTAGAGAATTTTGTGTGATTTTTGTTAAAACACTCTAGAATCTCATCTAAAACAGTGAGATTTGGATTTTTATTTTTATAACTAAAGAACTTTCCTCAAACATTTTAGAAACAATTAAAGTACTCTAAAATCTCCGACTTAAATTTTGTTCAATAACAGTGGATTTCAGAGCGTTTTATGAAATGAAAAGTTCAATAACATTGGATTTTAAAGTGTTTTTTAAAATTCATGTTTGAATAACAACAGATTTGTCATTTTAATATAAATCACTTGAAACTCTTAGTTGAATACACCACCCTAAAAGTATTATATTATAATGATTGTCATTAATAACACTTATTTTATTTTCTTATTAAATTTTTTAATAGTTTTTGAAAATCACATAAATAAGAAAATAGAATATTTGTAAAATTTATGCATATATAATTTTTATATATAAAAAAATTTAAAATTTTATTATACTTATATTTTCCCAAAAAAACTTAGATAAAAAATAAATACGTAGAATTTTTTTTAAAAATATATACTTATAACATAACTTCACAAAAAAAATCGAAAAATTAAAATGATTTGGACATCCTTTTCCAAAAGATAATAATATTTTTATTATGAATATATTTTGATCAAATAATTAATAAGAAAATAATTTTAAACAACATAAACTCATCATCTAAAATAATATTTTCACAAAATTTAACTACATAATAATCTTAGCGAACTAAAATTATACTCAAATGCTATTAGTGATGATTATTATTTCCTTTTTAATAAACTTTTAATTAGTTTTAAATTGTATTTTTACAAAAGCACATTAATTATAACATTAAATATTTATAAAATATAGAACATATTGATTACATATATATAATGAAAAATGAAAGATATATCTATATGAGTTTTATTTTTGGACAATTAAATGTTTTTGATTACGTCAATGAATATAATTTCTCTTAGTGTCAATTTTAGGGATCATCTTTTGCTATTTTTTTCGGGAACTGCCTAAACTTTCAACAAAAAAAAATGAAATATTTTTTCATTATCTTAATTGATGTAATCAAAAACATATAGTTTTAAAACATGTAATTTATATGGGAAAATTGCCAAAAATGATTCAAAACTTGATTTTGAATACAAAAGTGAATCCCAAATTCAATCAAATGCAAAAGTAATTCAAAAAGCTTGTGAAATTACAACAACATCTTTATGACCAAACAAAAAACATGTATTGAATTTTACTATGATAACCCCTCTGTGTGAGAAGACTTACAAAGAAATCTTCTCGTTCAGCAGATTTTTGAAATAATTTAATTTTTTTATAAAAAATATTTTGATGGAAAAAAATTGAAATCATGTAATAATAAATATTTTTAAATGATGTAAATTTAGTTTTACTAAAATTGAATTATTTTTAACATAGATGAGTGAATGTAGATTAACTTATGATAGTCATTGATTTAGGGTTTGGTAACACATGTTATAGTATTGTTGGTATTTTTAGGGTTAGATTTTGAAATCTTATCTTTTTAAAATTTATTATTTTTGACATATATGTGTTTGGTGACTATATAATAACTTGATTTAAACACTTTCCAAGTATCTTAAAAGTTTAAGGAAGTTTTATTTTGCTTAGTTATTTGATTATAGGATCGGAAAGACGACTCACATGAGACTTCCCAAAAAGTCTTCTGACATATCTGGCCTAAATATTAGTAGAATTTAGAGTTCCGACCTAAATTTTAGAACAATTTAGGTTTCCCGCCTAAATCAAAGTCTTCCAGAAGTCTTATCATGTATTAGATCTTAAAAGAAATTAATAAATTTTATAAAAAATAATTTGAAAGAGAAAAAATTGAAATCATGTATTAATAAACATTTATAAATGATGGAAATTTAGTTTTACTAAAATTGAATTAATTTTTTAACATAGATGGGTGAATGTAGATTGAGTCATGATATCCTTTGCTTTAGGGTTTCTTAACATATGTTATATTATTGTTGGTATTTTTAGAGTTAGATTTTGGAGTTTCATCTTCTTTTTTTTTAGTTTGACCTATATGCGTTTAGTGACTATCTAATAACTTGATTTAAACACTTTCTATGTTTTTATTAAGTTTTAGGAAGTGTTTTTTTGCTTAGTTATTTGATTTTAGAGTCTCGAAGACTCCGAGAAGACTTTGTTTTAGGGTTTAGTAACACATGTTATAGTATTGTTTGTATTTAGGGTTAGATTTTGGAATCTTAACTTTAAATTTTTTTATGACCTACATGTGCTTAGTTTTGTGTATATTAAACACTTTATAAGTTGATCTTAGATTTAATGAATTGTTATTTGCTATTTTAGTTAGTTATGTGATTAAGTTATGGTTTGGAAGGCTTCCAGAAGACTTTCCAAGAAGACTTCCAGAAGACTTCTAACATATTTCCGCCTAAATTTTTGTAGAATTTAGGTTTTCTGCTTAAATTTTAGTAAAATTTAGGTTTCCCGCCTAAATTGAAGTTTTCCAGGAATCTTCCACAAGTCTTCTCATGTATTTGATTTTAGGGTCTAGAAGACTTCCCAAATCTACTAAAATATTTAGTAGTCTTCTGTATCAAAAATATTTAACCTAATCAGAATTTTTATCTCTATATATAAAGAAAATTTATTTTTCTCACTCTAAAACTCTCCAACCTCTCTCTAATCTCTTTGAATATTAAAACACCAAACGTTAAATCCATTTTTCGTTTTTTCTAATGTCTTCTCACTAATTTATCTTCATTTTGCAGGTTTTTCGTTACATCGTTCTCATCTTTCACTCATTCAAAGGTACATCTATAAATTTTGGATACGTATTATTGTGTGTTTTGTATATTATTTAAGCATAAAATTATATTTTTAAGTTTTTCTCTGTTTTGAAGCCATTTGAATGTTTTTGAATTTGCAGTTTTTCAAATTTCAGACAGACTTTGAAAGACTTCTCAGAATACTCGCGGAAGACTCCTCGAAAGACTTCTAGACAAGTCTTATAATGCATTTTATGCTAGAAGACTTCCCACGAAATATTCAGGAAGTCTTTTGAAGTTTTATTCCCAAAGTGGTACAAATTTTAGATATGTATTTTGTGTGTTTTATATATTAGATTCTAAAAAATTATAGGTTCAACCTAATGTAACTGTTTTGTTTATTATTAAGCATAAAAAATATTTTTGAAATTTTTTCTGTTTTGAAGCCAAGAAAATTGTTGATAAAACTCCAAAATAGCATTTTCTTTTGACCCAATTTTTTTTGGACAAATATTCTTATCCGCTGATCTTTTTAATGCTGGAATTAGACCTGCTATTAATATCGGGTCAGGTGAATTCAATAATAGACGTCTGGCGGCATTCCAGCATGTTTTTGAATACGCAAATTTTTCAGATCTGAGTCAGACTTTGGAAGACTTCTCAGAAGACTCTCGGAAGACCCTCGGAAGACTTATTGGGAAGTTTTCTAATTCATTTTATGCTAGAAGACGTCCCACAAAGTCTTCAGGAAATCTTCTGAAGTTTTCTGCTCAAAGTGGTATAAATTTTGGATATGTATTTTGTGTGTTGTATATATTAGATTTTAAAAAGTTATAGATTCAACCTAATGTGATTGTTTTATTTATTATTTAAGCATAAAAAACTATTTTTGAAGTTTTCTATGTTTTGAAGCCATTTGAATGCTTTTGAATATGCAGATTTTTTTCAGATCATAGCCAAAATTTGGAAGACTCCTAAGAAGACTTGGAAACTCTTGGAAACTCTTGGAAGTCTTCGGGAAATCTTTCGAAGTCTTCTGCCCAAAGTGGTACAAAGGAATGATGTCAAGTCGAGTCTAAACTTTTCTATGTTGAGGAATGATATTGACCTCCATGTCTAATAGTTTTGTTTATGGTCTATTTTATGATTTGTATGTGTAGTATTTTAGTTGTGATTTCTTTTGTAAACTTGAAAAGATGTTAATCAAAAGAATTTAGTAAATATGTTCACGTGTTGCCAAAGTACTTACATTATTGAAGTTATCTATACCACATACCATGAAAGTTTTTTAACCATTCTACCCACTCATAACAAAACACAACAACACAAAAATTTAGTCAAATTTACTAAAATTAAGAGAGAAGACTTCACAAGAAAACTTTATTAAATTCACAAAAGATCAAACTTGAATTATAAGTGAAAGTTGAAATTTTAAATCTCATATAAGTTAAAAAGGTATATCTTAAGATCTAAAAAGACACATTAAACCACATGACTTAGCATTCTTGAAGTTACTTAACACTTTTGAAAGTTAAAAACATACTTTGAAGTTACTTAACACTCTTCAAAATTTAACGTAGAAGACTAGAAACATTAGTAAACATAAATATATTAAATCTCATAATTATCACCAAATAAGTTATGAATTTCATCTAGGAGCCCCAATATTGACTAATACACATGAATTTATAAGAAAATATTAAAAATTCATTTTAATTGAAGAGAAAATGAAAGTTTATTAAGCATTGACGTAAAAGACTTCCTAAGAAGTATTCTATTTAAGTCATTTTTCCAATTGCAAATTAACGAAGGAAGACTTCTTAGGAAGTCTACTCTACATAAGCCATCTTTAGAAGCTTTCCTTTGTAAATATTTGCTTACTTTTGAATTTGAAAATTCTCGAAAATTCCAGGGAAGACTTCTCGAGTCTTTTCGGATAAACAAGTTAGTTTTGCAATTGAACAAAGTTTGTCAGAAATTTAACTTTTTATTGAAGACTTATATAGAAGTCTTTCTAATGTCGCAAGAAATCTACCTGAGATACTTTTGCAATTGAATATATTTGACTTTTCTAGAGAATACTTTTCTAAAACCCAGAATGAAATTTGAGAAGACTTCTTGCAACAGTGAGAAGACTTCTCATTAATATTAAGTGTTTTACTATTACTTTTCAATTGCAAAAATAATCCACGCAGACTTCATGCGACAATGAAAATACTTCGGGAAAACTTTCAGAAGACTTCTATAGAAGTTTTCCCAGAGAAGACTTCCCGAGAAGTCTTCTATAAAAAGTCAAATTACAATCAAACTTCGGTCAATTGCAAAAATAAATTGTTTATCCGAGAAGACTTCTCGAGAAGTCTTATCTGAGATTTTTCTGTTTTTTTTTAATAAATGAAAGTTAGAATTCTTGATGGAGAACACATCTAGCAAAGTCTTTTGAAAGTCTCTCCTAAGTTATCTGAAAGTCTTCACGAACAGATCTGAGAAAAAAAAACGATTTCATACCTTGTACCCGTGAGATGACTTGCTTAGCTTCTTCAAGCACCCAAAACTTCACTACAAAAGCTACCAAGTCGTTAATGACCACGGATCATGAGATTCAATGTCTCTATGAACCTTACAAAGTTTGGAATCAAAATCTTGGTTTTTGGATGAATTTGAAGAGAGAGTGAAAGAGATTTGGTTTGTGTGCATAAGTAATGAGATATGAAGAGTAAAAATTGAAACTTTGGTGCATTAAGAGCTTCGAATTGGTTGTTCATGGTGGTTAGTGTATTGATGGTAGTGGCAATATTGTAAATACTTGGTGAAGATGAGGATGATAAGGTAAAAGACTCATTTTCGGAAAAAAAGTAATGGCATTTTCGTGAATAACTAGAACTTCTAGGGTGAATATGAAAAAAAAAGTTTCAAAAAAAAAATATGGGTTATTTTTGTGTTTGACTTGAAATTTTAAGTCATATTTGAAAAAACCCTATATATACGAGTTTTATTTTTGTTTTTCTTTATATTTTTCCAAAAACATAAGCAAAAAGATATATCTATAAGTTTTAAAACTATAGGATTTTGATATTTTGTTAAAAACAACATATATCAAATTGTACATTATCTTATAAATTATATTTATCAACCTAAGAGCAAACTAAAAAAAAAATCTAACTAACATTGTTCTTCTTTTAGTCTAATTATAACCAAATAAATTGTGATTCATTCTAAAAGAATTGATACAATCCATTATACCAAAATATGAATATCCAAAGATTCCGAACCAATCAAAATATGAACAATCAATCAACCAATTATTATAATTTAGCTATTATGTATATATATATACACATTAATATATGTACATGAATTTTCAAAATATTAAAACTTATGAATATTAATGAAACTATCATTCAATATTTTATTTTTTATTTTTTCTAAAACAATATATATCAAACTATAAAATTTTACAAAATAGATTACAAATATAATAGGATGAAGTGAATTACTTGAAGTTAAAAATATAATAACCTAATTTTAATTTTATAAAAACCAAAAAAATATTTGTTCAATTTAAAAGAATAGATGCAACTCAACATACTAAAATGAATAATTTAATTATTACAAAATATTATATTTAAAATCATATGTCTAATTAAGAAGAGACATAATTATATGTAATAAATGTTTTATTTATTTATCATACATATAAATTACAAAATAAATTAACATTTATAAGCAGACAAAAGTGACAACAAATATTTACCTATTTTATAATTTAATTATTTTATAAATTTTTATATGAGTACGGAAAATACTCTATTAAAACTTAAGGGTGTCAAAATGAGTTATAATTCATGAGTTAGCGCAACTGAGCTGAACTTTTTCATGAGCATGATCTCTGTTTTTTAGGCTCATCCAATTAATGAGCATAATGATCGATCTTATATTAGATCACGAACTATATGAACAATCTTTAATGAACATAAGCTAACTCATGAGCTTGGTCGTTTTTATACTTATATATATATATATATATATATATATGACATCTACTTTTCTTTTGTAAAACAAAAATAGTTTTTATATTAATCATATTATCTTCTAAAGTTAAAATGTAAAACCAATTTTTTTTAAATATACATAAAAATGTAAAAGATTATTGATAGCAATGCTCGTATCATATATATCTTTAGAATTAAAATGAAAAATAAAATATTCCTAAGATTCTCATGCGGCATCCGAGCTTTTTGGTTTTACAAATAATAAATGAGCTGAGCTGAGTTAGCTTATGAAACATCCGAGCTCATTATGAGCTGAGCTGAGTTGAGCGAGCTACCTCATTTTGACACCCTTATTAAAACTGAAGTACAAAACAATACTTAACTATTTTTAATTGATTTCTTACATCTTCTTCCTTCATTTTTACATTCTTTTTTTTCACTCTTTTTAATTACTTCATTAATTATATTTACCATAATAATTCGACAACATTTATTTTTACGTGTTAACCAAAATAATTTCTCAAGTTTGAATGAAATTTGATTTATTCATGACAAGAATTCAACTAATTAATAATTTTTTATTAGTTTACAGAATCAATTAGACATGGACATCTAGGTACCCGTTCGAGTACGGATTGTTTTTTTTTGGTATCATATTTTTGGGTTTAAAGTTAAACTTTGTTCGGATATTATAATTTTTCGGACGGGGTTCGGACTGGGATCCTTCCGGATCCGGATATATTTGTAGGAACCTAAAAATATCCAAATAACTTATGTATTTAGAAATTTGTTAAACAATTTATAAAAATGTTGAAATTAACACCCACATGTAGAAACAATTCAAGTGTTAGGGGAATATAATAAATAGAAAGAATGTGGGTTTTCAAGAAGAGAGTATCGTTGAGATGGATAAACAAGAGAAGACATGAGCGATCCAAAGAGAAGAGATCACAACCAAGCCATATTCCTATTGATCTAACCTTGGAGATACTCTCAAGACTTCCTGCGAAAATCAATCGTGAGATTTGGATGTGTCTCGAAGCTATGGTCCTCTTTAACCAGACTTCTAAGTTTTAACAACTTGTTCATGCTCATTCACCTTCAGGGCGGCCGCGTCTTCTGCTCACCGTCTCATCAGGTGGTAAGAAATATGGTTTATTGTTACCTCAACGCCAGAATCCTGACAGGTCTTATCCTCTGTTCTTCAGATTTCAACTGACATGAGCTATGCTCAATCCGAGAGTGTTCAAGGATTGATTTAACTACCCGGATTCAAAATTTTGAACCCAACCTTGAGGCGGTTTTCTTCCTTATTTCCACATCCTGTTAGTGCAAAGATGACACTACAATTAGGTAATGCAGAAGATAAGTCAAGAGACAAAATAGATACAAGCAACCAACTATTGCTTTATTAAAAATCGCCTAAACAATCTATTACAAGACTTGCTTATCAGCTTTACAAAGCCTGTTAACATCCTAACAACTGCTACTGAAAGATTCCTAATCTACCCAAACTTGTCTCTCTGTCGTCAGTACTTCAGCAACTGCTTTAGCACGACCCAAGACCACCCCTAAGGGATTTTCACCCTTCCTCTATAATAATAGCCAGTGTCTTCTGGAATACACACGACTCCATAGCTCTTTTATAGTGATCTCCACGTTCCTGAAACCCTAGCCTCCAAGGAATATGGATATGGACAACTTCCATATCAATAAGTACAGTTTCCTTTCCTTGAAATGCACTTATTCCACAAAGGCATAAACTTGCTCCCCAAGTTTATCTCTTGTTTTTTCTCCACGGTATAGACTTTCTCCTCAAGTTTATCCCACGCCAGCTCAGCATCTTGGGTCCACATGGTCTCTACCACTCTGCATGCCTCCTGGTTCACTCTCTGACACACACTACCTCAGCAACTACTTCAACGACTACGTCAAGACATAAACCCTCAGTTTATCCTTCTCCATCTCAGCATATCTTGCATCCACATGGTAACCCACCACTCCGCATGCCTTATGTAGTAACGACTAATGCATCCAGCATCAGTGACTTCGTCGCCTAGTTAGTCACGAAAGACTATTGACATCTACAAGCTCCACTTGCATCATCAATCTCCCCCTTTTAGCTTTGTGTGCCGATCAAGCACAATATCCTTCTGGTTCAACAACCATGTTTCCTCACGTGGAAACTTTCACACTTGATATGTCATTCTCCCCCACGAGAGTTGCACTATCTTCATCTTCTATAATAGATATACTTTTCTCCCCCACGAGATAAGCATCATCTACTTCAGGACGTCCATCACCATGCTCTTCTCCCCCACGAGATATGCACTCCTTGGACCAGAACGTCACCACTTCTCCCCTGCTTGATTGCATACTAAGCTAAAACAGATGCTTAGATGTCAATATAAACATCACAGACACACCCGTCTGCTTCTTCATGCGTACTGCATCAGGCTATGACGCATCCGCCGAAATACTTCTTGAACTACCTCTCGAACCACTCCTTGTCTTGGCTCCTTAGGCTTGGGCTTCTTCCTCTCTGTTGTAAATATGGTAGGCTCCTCCCACCCAGTCTTCACAGCTATCCACACAGCATCATTGATTCCTCGAACCAACAGCTTCATTCATACCTTGCGATGACCATACCGACCATCCTTCAACATGATTGTCTTCTGCATAGAACAATCGTGTACATCTTCACCTTCAGGATCACACTAGTAACTTAGATGATCCGCTCTTATACCACTCGTTAGTGCAAAGATGACACCACAATTAGGTAATGCAAAAGATAAATCAAGAGACAAAATAGATACAAGCAACCAACTATTGCTTTATTAGAAATCGCCTAAACAATCCATTACAAGACTTGCTTATCAGCTTTACACAAACTGTTAACACCCTAACAGCTGCTACTGAAAGATTCCTAATTTACCCAAACTTGTCTCTCTGTCGTCAGTACTTCAGCAACTGCTTCAGCACGATCCAAGAACACCCCTAAGGGATTTTCACCCTTCATCTATTATAATAGCCAGTGTCTTCTGGAATACACACGACTCCATAGCTCTTTTATAGTGATCTCCACGTTCTTGAAACCCCAGCCTTCAAGGAACATGGATATGGACAACTTCCATATCAATAAGTACACTTTCCTTTTCTTGAAATGCACTTATTCCTCAAGGCATAAACTTGCTCCCCAAGTTTATCCCTTGCCTTTTCTCCACGTTATAAACTTGCTCCTCAAGTTTATCCCACGCCAGCTCAACAACTTGTGTCCACATGGTCTATACCACTCTGCATGCCTCCTGGTTCACTCTCTGACACACACTGCCTCAGCAACTACTTCAACGACTACGTCAAGACATAAACCCTCAGTTTATCCTTCTCCATCTCAGCATATCTTGCATCTACATGGTAACTCACCACTCTGCATGCCTTTGTAGTAACGACTAATGCATCCAGCATCAGTGACTTTGTCGCCTATTTAGTCACGGAAGACTATTGACATCTACAAGCTTCACTTGCATCTTCACATCCCAATGAACACATCCCGACTCAAAATTGTAAGTGTTATTTAGGATACGATCCGTTGGAGAGTAAACACAAAGTTCTCTGCATATTACATTCTGAAGAGCTACGGGTTCTTACATTGGGAGCTCAAGAATCATGGAGATATTAACCAAAGGTATTCCTATGCATAGTCCAAGAGGATATGGGCGATGCTTCAGTGGAGTTTTGTATTATGAAGCTCATGTTGAAGGTCAAAATATAATAATGAGCTTTGACGTCAAATCTGAAAGTTTCAGTCCGAAAAAATATCCGGAGGCTCTTTCTCGTTTGGGGTTTGATATGATACCTTATGAGGGAAGGCTAGCCTTGGTTACTTATAGCTTTGGCTTAAGTAATGTTGATCTCTACATTTTGAATGATGCAGATGGACACGAATGGACGCATCAAAGCTTTATTAACATATTTTGTAAAAGCAAATTATGGAGGAATCCTGTGATTTTCAAGGGTATTACTGATGATGGTGAGTTTTTTTTTTTTTTTTTTTTTGTGAGCTTGTTTTTGCACCATCTATATTGTCAGAATCGTATTGTATTATATATTTCAATCCGAGGAGAAATAGAATTAGAGAAGCCTTGTTTGAAGGAGTCAAGGGTGAGATTAGACGCCGTTGTGGACTTGCTCCATCAAGGAGTCTTCTTCCTTTGTAGAACCACCACCTTTGTAGCCCATTGCTCTTCAGTTTTACTTTGTTCTTTGTTTCCCCTTTCAATGAGAGTTAGTTTTTTCAATGAATTATTACTCTTTTCTTGTGTTCCATTAATTGTGCACCTCAGTGTTACTTTTTTTGTGATTCATTCAGTTATTTTCTGTGCAGTTACTTAGATTTACTCTCAAGCCACAAGAATCACTTATAACTGAAACAGATCGTTATTTCTAAACATGATCAAGAGTCAGACAGTAATCAGAAAAGCTGTATAATCAACTACATTGTTTCTTTTTTGTCTTTTTGTGTTGTCTTTTTTCTTAACGATTAGTTTAGCTAAAATTGGATGTATATATCTCCCTACAGAGATCGCTGCAAGTCGATCGTTCTACATTTATTTTTGTAAGCCTCAATGTTTCTTATTTATTTGTTTGTTTCTTTAGGTTTTAGTTTTTTTCATAGGGAAACCGTTTTGCTAAATTGAGTGTCGCCCCGCCGTAGAGTAATCGTTCTTAACATTTTTTCCCTTTAATTTATTTTGTTAAGTAAAGAGGAAAAGGGGGTTCAATTTCAGACAAACCCCTAAAATAAATTAGAGAGTCTAAAGGGTTCAATTTCTTTTGTATCATAATTATTTTAGGCCCGAAAATAAATTTGAGAGTTTTTAAGGGGTTCGATTTCTTTTGTATCATAATGATTTTAGGTCTCTTTTTCGGTTTTTCCAAGTCGGTCCATTATATCGTGCGGCCTACAAACTTTTATCTATACTGAAACCCTAAGTAGAAACGATTCAAGTCAAAAGGAAAATATAACAAACGCCAGCATCTATACAGCGCAATCCAACTATGCCCAAATACTTGATTTCCAAAATCTCATGTATGTATCTGTAGTATACATCATCTCCTGATGCAGAACAAACGCCAGCATCATAAGTCGTACTCGAACGTCTCCTCTTCTGAGTTGTGAATGCATATCCTCGAGTACAAAATCTAGGATATGACTTCACAACAAATTTTGGTCCAACGACCATCTCGCGTATCCAATCGTCAAATGTTTCACCTCTGGCCAAACCAGCAGACACCTATATTAATAGCACATATATATATGTTATATCAATAAATGTGAATTAGTATAAATATGTGATAAATGATATTTTAATTAATTTAAAGCACTCACATAAGTAAACATCCATCCAGAAAATTCTCTCTGCTTCATTTCTTCTAGTTCGTCCTCTGTGGCGTATCTATATTCGAACCGCTTTTC
>NC_027752.1:17779634-17808053 GCF_000695525.1 Brassica oleracea var. oleracea
GTTATACCTCGTTGGTATTCTTCCGTAAGCAATCTCGTGTTCGGATCCAAATGAGGTCGATCGATCCAAGAACGAAAATAATTTGAAGAAGACATGTTTTTTATGAATCAAATTCGTGTGTAAAGAGAGTAAGAGGGAGGATGAAGATATGGAGTGAATGAAGAGGAAGAGGGGTGCTTGTATTTATAGTTGAAATCCTGCCGACAGACCGAGGAAATTCCGACGGAATTCCGACGGAAACGGCTAGTTCGTCGGAATTTCCTCGGAATTTTTAAAATCCCTCAACGGCTATCTAACGGCTATAATATATCCTCGAAATTCATCGGTTTTTTCCGAGGAATACATTTTCCTCGGTATTCCATAAGAATATTCCGACGGATTAATATTTCCTCGGAATTCCGTCGGTATATTCCGAGGAAACCAAATTTTGTGTTTCCTCGGAATATCCTCGGAAATTCCTCGGGATATTCCGAAGATTTTTTTTTCCGTCGGAATGTCCGTCAGAATACCGCTGTTTTCTTGTAGTGATCAAAGCTTTAATAACATGATTTGTGAAAGCAAATTGAGATCTCCTGTGGTTTTCAAGGGTATTACTGATGATGGTGAGCTTGCTTTTGCACCATATTTGTTGTCAGAATCTTACTGTATTCTATATTTCGATCCTAGTAGAAATAGTACAAGGGAAGCCTTGTTTGAAGGAGTTGAGGGTGAGATTAGACGCTGTTGTGGAATTGCTACCAGCAATATGTACATTATGGATGTTTTCCCAAATCACATCCAGAGTGTCGTGTATTTGTAAAGCAGGGCACTCTCTTGCTCAATGCTATTCATATTTTTTTTTTGTTTTGATGACCGTGGGGTTCCCAGGCGGTAAGCCCAGACTAATCCCCACGAGGCCTTCCATCCGGGCACGCACGGTTATAGGCGGGAAGGTGGCCAAGGCGACTCGAACCCAGGGCGGGCACTCCAGTCGGAGTTCCAATACCACTAGATCAAGAGCTCTTGGTTAAATAAAGCAGGGCACTCTCTTGCTCAATGCTATTCCTATATTTTCTTGTGTTCCTTTTCATTGACAATTATTTTTATGAAAATTATATTATTGGCTTATGTGTGTTTTCTTGTGATTTTTGTTTTGATTATTCCTTCATTCCCACTAAACTACCCTACTAAAAGGAGCCAAACTCTTAGTTTTGAGAAGAAAAAAAGACCTCACTAGGGATGACAAAAAAAAAAGATGACAAAAAAAAAGGACCTCATCACTAGGAAACACATGGAAATAAATCATATAAGAACGACAGAACCATGTGGAATTCTGTTTTTAAGCATCACAAGTTTATTTGTAAATCTTACAATATTGGGAGCTGAAGAATCATGAAGAGTAATAATCAAAGATAGTCTTAGGCATTGCTAGTGTTCATTATGAGCTTTGATGCCCGACTGAAGGCTAGCCTTAGTTGTTACTTGTTACTAAGTGTCTCTTTGATGATGTTGATCTCTATATTTTGGAAGAAGCAGATGGAAACGAATGGACTTCAGCTTGCGTTGGTTTCTCTAAAGAGAATCTTGCGTTACTCTGAATCCACTGCCTCACCAATTTCTTTTGTGAAATATATTTTATTTTTAAAAATCTATATATTTTAAAACTTATAGATATATACTTTTTTTTATTTAAGTTGTTTCATAAAATATGGAAAAAAAATTGTTATATATAATTATATATATATATATATATATATATATAAAGGAAAAGGAAATAAAATTAAAAACTTAACTAGAAATTTATCAAGCAGAAAAGAAAAAGAAATAATCTTAGTAATGTCAATTATGTGTAATTTACAATTCTTTAAGGATATGTTTGTAATTATGTTCAATTTAATTTACAATTCTTTAAGGTTATGGTATCTTTATCGGTTTTCCCAAGTCGAATATCGTATATCGTGCGGGCCTATAAGGAATTATATACATTGAACCCTAAGTAGAAACGATTCAAGTCATTGAGAAGAATGAGGATTTTCAGGAAAAAAGTATCGTTGAGATGGATTAACAAGAGAAGACGAGAGAGATCATTCGGACATGACAAATCGCAAACAAAACATATCCCTCTTGATCTAACCATGGAGATACTCTCAAGACTTCCTGTGAAATCAATCGTGGGGTTTGGTTGTGTCTCGAAGCTATGGTCTACTTTAACCAGACATCAGAGTTTTATCAACTTGTTCGCATCTCGGTCATCTTCAGGGCAACCACGTCTTCTGGTCACCTTCTCAACATGTTATAAGAAATATGGTATATCGTTTCCTCAGGACCAAAATCCTGACGGCTCTTATCCTCCCTTCTACAGTTTCCAAATTAAAACAGTAGTTATATGAGATATGTTCGATCCAAGAGCGTTGAGGGATTGATTTTACTACCCGGATTCAAAATTTGGAACCCAACCTTGAGGCAGTTTTCAGCCTTACCACATCCGAGTCAAGATTGTGAGTGTTATTTAGGATACGATCCATTGGAGGGTAAACACAAAGTTCTCTGCATAGTAGATAAAGAATATTCCGAGGAGTTGCAAGTTCTTACATTGGGAGCTCAAGAGTCATGGAGAGTAATTACCAAAGGTATCCCTATGCATTTCCCAACTGGAGGACTTGGGCGATGTTTCAATGGAATTCTGTATTATGAAGCTCGTCTTCTTGGTGATGATAAAAATATAATAATGAGCTTTGATGTCAGATCTGAAAGTTTAGTCCGATAAAATATCCGGAGGGTCTGATGCTTGATATAATACAGGGAAGGCTAGCCATGGTTGCTTTTTGTTCTTTTTCAAATATTGTTGATCTCTACATTTTGAAGGATGAAGATGGACACGAATGGACGCATCAACGCTTTCTTAACATATTTGGTAAAAGCAAACTAAGGCTGGAACCTGTATATTTCAAGGGTATTACTGATGATGGTGAACTTGTTTTTGCACCAAATACATTTCCGGAGCCGTATTATATCATATATTTCGATCCGAGGAAAAATAGTACTAGAGAAGCTTTATTTCAAGGAGTTAAAGGTGAGATTAGACCCGTCTTGGACCTTAGGCCATGATTATCGGCGTCCCAAAGGAGATATCTTAGCATTAATCGGATTTTAATTAAATGAAAAACATGCAATTAAAACTGGGACGGTCTTAGTTAAGATTTTTTCGGTGGCGTCCTAAGGAGACACGTGCCGTGTCGCGAATGGCCGAAAAAAAAGGGTAGGGCGAAATCGATTTGGGAACGAGAAACACTTTCCTCGTCGGATCTCTCTTCTCTCTCGATCTCTCTTCTCTATCGTTCTCTCCTCTTCTCTCCTGATCTCTCGGTTCTCTCTTCTATCTCGAAATCTCGATATCTCGACGGTGCTCTCGCGACGGTTCTCTCGACGGTGCTCTCTCGACGGTTCTCTCGAGGATTCTCTCCTCTCTCGATCTCTCCTCTTCTCTCCCGATCTCTCGGTTCTCTCTTCTCTCCCGATCTTTCGACATTCGACGGTTTTCTCTTCTCTCTCAATCTTTCCTCTTCTCTCCCGATCTCTCGACATTCGACGGTTCTCTCTCGATATTCGACGGTTCTCTCTCGACTCTCGACGGTTCTCTCTCGACTCTCGACGGTTCTCTCTCGACTCAACAGCGTTTCTCTCTCGACTCAACAGCGTATTCCTCGATTCGAAGTTGAAGAGGGTAGCTGTTCCTCCTCCGTATTGAGTCTTTGCATGTATTAGGATTTCGATCGCCTTGTAGAATTAGGGATTTCAAAAATCTATAATCGGCTTTCTAGTCTGTGAGAGTGTGAGAGAGTGTGCTTATTTGATGAAAGTGATATGTGTTTCGGAAATCAATACTAATTTGAAGAAACTGAATTTTTTTTTTCGTTTGATTCTGAGTCTTTTGTTAGGTGTGGTTCATCTGCAATTACCGGGAAAGGAAACAACTCTAAGTAAGAACAATCATTTCGTCCAAAGTTGAAGGTAATTGACTTTCTCTTCAGCTCTCAAAGTAATCTTGTTCGTATAATGACATGATAGTAATCTAGTTTGTATTCTTGAAATAACTCTCTAGTTTGTTTGCAACCAAATCGTCTAGACTTGGACTCTTGTTTCTGTAATGAACTATGCTAGTTTGTATACCTTTATTGCTAGTTTGCCATGTTTGAAATGAAAGGCTAGTTTGATTGCGACCAAGTCTATTATGTAAATGTCATCATTAACGGTTACTTAATGCACTTGCAAAGCTGGTTGTGTAATGTGTAATAACTGAGATGTACTTTGGTAGTTAAGTCATTATGGTTATGTTAATTAAAATTTCATCTATTAAACCGAGCTTCTAGGAGATAATTTTTTCTCCATCATCTTCTTTCTCTTCTCTTCTCGGGTCCCTTCTCTCTTCTTACTGCTATGAATCCATTGAATCCGTATAGCCAGTCCTCTGGTTATATGGGCCTTCTTCACGGTCAACATGAAAGTGTTCTCCCTGAAAACTCTCCTTATGAGAGTTTTCATTCTGGATCTTCAGAAATCCCTCAATTCAGTTCTCAACAATGTGAGGCTCAAACTCCACCTACAGACATATCCGTGGAGCGTGGGAAGAGACACAAATGGACCCCATCGGATGACGAAATAATTAACGGAAACGCTCTGGAATTCAATTTCCATGTCAACGGAAGGGAGTACCATTTGGCTTACTATCTCGCCGATGGTATTTATCCGAAATGGGCTACTTTTATTCAATATATCCGACTCCCACAAGGTCCAAAACATTGTTTATTTGCTAAAAACCAAGAAGCCGTGCGAAAAGATGTTGAGCGTGCCTTCGGAGTCCTGCAAGCTAGATTCGCGGTTGTTAGAAATCCATCTAATTTGTGGGATAAAAACAAAATAGGAAATATTATGAGAGCATGTATCATACTCCATAATATGATTGTCGAATATGAACGAGATTCCTACACTAACGCTTCAGAATTTCAACAAGGAGAAGATGTGGATCCCACTTTTGTAGTCAAACGGACTACAAATCTCGGTACTACAAAGGGACGTCGAGCAGAAGTTCGGGATACAGAAGACCATCAACAATTAAAAAAAGATTTGATAGAAAATATATGGGCTAAATTTGGACATTTCCCGAATATCTACAATGTTTAAGTTTCTATGAATTCAATAAAATGTTTGTTTGCTTTTTTTAATGTTCGTAATTTTTTTCCTTGTTTTTTTTTCCAAGTTTGTAATTTTCTCATGTTTTATATTTTAATGTTAAATGTTTTATTTTAATTTTATCTTTTAAATGTCATTACTTATTAAAAATATATAATTTATTTACTAAGAGATATCTAAAAGTCCTACCAATAATCTTAACTTTTAGTATTGTCTTTTAACTTTTTCTCTTAACATCAAAATAATATTAAACTAATCTAAGGACTTAGAAATTAGTCCCACCAATAATCATGCCTTTATATCTACTATTACAACAGGGTTGATTTCCCAAATCACATCGAGAGTCTCTCGTCTTTGTAAAAGCAGCACACTCACTCGCTCAATGCTCTTCCTATGTTTCCTTTGGTTCCCTTTCATTGACAATTATTTTTTAATGAAAACTATTTGATTAGCTTATGTGTTTATGATATTTGTTTGATCATTCTTTCATTCTCACTAATGTGCTCTACTAAAAATAACCAAACTCTTAGTTTTGAAAATTAGAAAAAGACCTCACTAGGAACACATGGAAAATATAATCACATGAGAAAGACATAACCATGTGGAATTCTGTTTTTTCAACATCACAAGTTTATTTGTAGATCTTACATTGGGAGATCAAGAATCATGGAGAGTAATAACCAAAGATATCATTGGGCATTGCCAGACTGAAGCAATGGGCAATGCTTCAGGGGAATTCTGTATAGCTCATGTTCTTTGTGATGATCATTGTATTATCGTGAGGTTTGATGTCAAATCTGAAAACTTCAATGCTCCGATAAAGTTTCCAGATAATTTAACTAATTTTGTTTCTCATACGATAATCTTCTTATGAGGGAAGGCTGCTAGGTGTCATACGATATGCGCTTTCTCCATATACGTTGTAAGAGGGGATGGGGGACTGTGCTGGTGAGCCTATAGACGCGCCATAAAGTGTGTTTTCTGAATTGTCTTAGGTTCTATATTTCGATCAAGGGTACTAGAGAAGCCTTCTTTGAAGGGTACTGAATATTTGGTTGAGAGAATCATATGACTTCACAGACTCCCGCTGATTCCTAAATAAACAGAATAACAGATTCTAGCACATTTTTTAAGACAACAAACCAGCCACAAGAATCACTTATGTATGACTAAAACTGAAAGGGATATTTGTTTCCACGCAAGATTCAGAAGTCTTACGGCGATCAGAACATTAATTCAACTACAATAGAAACTCTATAAATTAATACTCGAAAAATTAATATACTATAAATTAATAAATTTTTTCACTCTCAAGTTGGACCGATTCAAAATATACTACAAATTAATAAGATAATAAGATAATATTTATTAGAAAATATGTAAAATATATGGTCACATTAAAATCATAAATTAATAATTTATATATATATATATTATATAAATAAAAAAATATTGTTTATTTTATATTTACAATATAATTCATCTCTCTTTTTCTTAACACTTGAATATATATTTTAATAATATTTAGTAAAATTATATCTAAACAACATTTAAAATCTATGAAACACATTTTGTATACATTAAATAATATAATCAGTAATAAGAAAATTGATTTTCTAAAATTTAACTAATGTATATACAGTAAAATCAAAAAATATATTTTTTGTAAATTAACTATTCTATAAATTAATAAAATACTATGGTCACAACTATTGATTTATAGATTTTTATTTTTAATGCATAATCGATCGCTGTACATTTATTGTGGTATTCCACAACAGATTTTTAGATTTGTCTCTTTGGATTTTATATTTTCTTTCACGAATGAATTTTATTAAATTGGGTGTTGCTCTGTAGAGTGATCGCTGCAAATCAATCGTTCCTAACAATTTTTTTGGTTATGTAAAGAAAAAGTATTTTTTTTAATTGTTCGAATATCAAAGAAATCCATAAAATAAATGAATTAAAATGTCTAGTAGTTTCCAATGGAAAATCTATACTATTATTTGCGAAGTAAATTTTCTCGTTCGAACTCTCACAATAAAAATTAAAGTGGTTAATGTCATTGTTACCTTTCATAAAATTTTATATTATAATTTCTATATTATATAATTTTTAAAAGTCATATTAACAACATAAATTTATGTAATACGAGGATACATCAAAGTATAAATTATTTTTAATAAATATTTTGAATAAATGAACAATTATGATAGTTTTTAAATTCATAATGCATTTACTTATAATTATTTGAAAATTATTATGTCCGCACACCTAGTTTTAAAAATATTGAACTTCATTTTTTTAATTTTAATGGAACATAATTTCCATTTGTTATAAAGTATTAGAACTATTTTCGTTCACGGTCTATCGTATATGGTGAAGTCTACGCGTATTATTATTTTTTATATATCCCCTATATATTAACAGAGAAACATTACAAAATTTGAGGTTTTCATGCGTCATCACCATAATAATTTTTTAGAATTTCTAAATAAATAGGTTGGTCCATCTAAATATATAATAAGTTATTTATTAAACTAACAATAAATTAATTATTAATGTTCTTCATTTTTTCCATAAATAAAAAGTATGGAATTTCTTAATGTGGTTAAAGTGTATATGACAATTAATGATTTTGAATAATAAAGATTTGATAAAAATTAGTGTATCTTCTTTCATTTTATTCAATTTTATATTATTAAAATAATTTAAACAACCACATTAATCATATAATAAAAATTTTGATTTTTCCGTATATGTTATATCTTGAATTTTTAAAAATGACTATAAATTACTAAAACTGTTAAAAGTCTCACATGAACAATGATTTAAATTTTTTGTTATGGCAAAATACAAATGATTACAAAATCATATAAGTATGAAATTTCATTTAATAAATATTAAGATTAAAATATATATACATGTATATATTAATATATTTTAAATTAAACTATATACCATATAAAACTACATAAATATTTTAAATTTGCTTTGAACAATTTTTTGATAAAAGCTTTGAACAAATATTGACAACTTAATATTTAAATTTAAATTTTTGTATTAATTTTTTTTATAATTATAAATTATTACAACTATTAAATATCAAAAAATGAAATTTTTTGTTATCAGTGATTTAAAGTTTTTGTTATAAAAAGGTACAAATGATCAAAAAAATAATATGAGTAGAAAAAATTATGAGTTTTTGGAAGCATTCTCGATACCGCAGCTCAAACAATCAACAAAAACAGCATTGATGGTCAAAAGAGTGAACTTGTGGTTAACCATGAAATATGAGAAGATAGCTACGAAAGCTAAATGTGATACAATGATGAGTGTAACTGTTGAAACTAGGAGATAAGCTATATGTATGCATGTAGTTATCAAAGCCAGACCGGGTGATTGTGGTCGAGTGGTAAGGAGACGGGACTGAGACGCCAACACGTTTCAGGTTCGATCTACCTGCTGCGCGAAATTAAGTCACAATTATCCTGGTCACCTAACACGGATATGGGCCTATGCTTTAGGGCCCATTTGAATACCCGGAGAGAGGGTTTATCCGTGGGCTGCACCTCCCCTTGGAGATTAGTCTGGGCCTTTCTATGGGCCTGAGATACTCCAGGTTAATCAAAAAAAAATTATCAAAGCCTATCTGAATAACCGCCATAATTAAAACACAGGTGTTGGAGATTGGCTTAGCACAAACCCAAGAATAAGCTAGGACCAAAATTAGAACTATACCATTGTACTCAATCGTCTAGAAACGCACCTTCACAAAAACGATCATCCACACTTAGAGATCTTCACCATAAATCATCAACGTAGATCGCCTTAGACAACATATTCTCTTCAGAAGAGATCCCTTCTAGATGACCTCAAATCCCGATAAAGAGACCTCGTTTAGTGTTGACATTTAAACATCACAGCTCTGATACCATATTGCAAACTGCAGAAAATTGCAGATTTTCTTCATATTTCTTTTGTTCTGTTTTTGTTCCTGTTCAAAAATAGAAAAACGTTTTTGGACTTGGAAAGCTTTTTTCACTTACTTACATTACACAACATTGGCCACTACATATATAGAGAAAACAGAACACTCTCGATCTTCTCTATGACATACCTTATTTTAGACTTGGACTTAGGAGTACTCTTCATATATAGCCCACACTTTTTGACTTAATACTCAGACAACTGCAACAAGAAAAAACACAAAGACTTTTTCATACCAAAACAACAAGTACCTTGACTTATCACTCTTCTTTTCCCACGTTTTATGTTTTATGGTTTGAGAACAAATAGGCATCATTCAACATTTATACGATCTTTGTTTAGATGACATATTTAGATCTTGTAATCGAGAGTTATTTTGTTTACTCGATTATCAATACGAAAATCTCCAAACCATTTAGACACTAAATACGCTATTTCTTACTGATAAACTATGTGATCAACAACGCGGTCTACTGCGAAAGAAAGGTGTATTCTCGCTTCCATTGTTACTTATGTGCCGGTAGAGATGTTAATATGGGCTCAACCTAACAGGGTTAGGGCTAACACTGCAAACCCATTTGTAACTCTAACCCGTATTTTTTAAACAGGGTTTAAACAGGGTTAGCTCTAATAGAACCAGGGTTTAAATTCTAACCTTTTTATTTTGATTCACACAACTATTATACGATATTTAATAATGTTTTTCACCAAAAAAATTTAAAATCGAGTTTTTTCGCCAAAAACTAAACAACGAAATTTTCCGTCGAAACCGCAAAATCGAGTTTTCAACTAAAACAACAAAATCGAGTTTTCCCTCCAAAAACGCAAAATCGAGTTTTTCGTTAAAACTTCAAAATCGAGTTTTCCAGCCAAAAAAAATCAAAATCTCCAAAACCTCAAAATCGAATTTTCCCATGAAAACGTAAAATTAAGTTTTTCTGGAAAACCCGTAAAACTCAATTTCACGGTTTTGGTGGGAAAACTCGATTTGCCGGTTTTGGAAGGAAAACTCGATATTGCGGTTTCGGCAGAAAACTCGTTTTTGTTGTTTCGGCGGGAAAACGCGATTTTGTAGTTATGCGATTTTGTAGTTTCGGCGGGAAAACTCGATTTGCCGGTTTCGGCGGGAAAACTCGTTTTTTGCGGTTTTGGCGGAAAAACTCGATTTTGCGGTTTTGGCGGGAAAACTCGATTTTGTGATTTTGGTGGATATACTCAAATTAGGTTTTGGCGGAAAAAACACAATTTTTGTTTTTTTACGGAAAAACTTTATTCTTAGTTGTGGAGCAAAAACTCGATTTTGCGATTTTGGGAGGAAAACTTTTGATTTTGATGCTCAACAAATTGGAGGAAAGAATCATATCATATCTTAATTTTTCTAGTTTTATCTTTAAAATTTAAGAACAAAAATAAATGAAATATTTTTTTCAATTAAATGAGCTAACCCTGGTACCAACCATAAACCTTGATTATAATAGGGTTAAAATAGGATCGGGTTAAAATAGCTATGGGGTTATGCCCTAACCCTGTAGTTAACGTCCCTATGTGCCGGTTAAGGTAAAGAGAAGACGAGGGGAAAAGAGATAATTGGAAAGTAGAGAACCAAATCATGTTGCCACCATTGTTGAAGTAAAGACGCATGATGATAGGACCTCTACAGTTTTGTATGGCTAGAATTGTGCAGTTTATGATCACAAGAGCCCTAGCCATTCTTGTCTTCTTGATTCTTCGAAACAATGGTTCTGGTTTCTGTGAGTAATGAAGCTTTATGTATGTAACATGTTACACAACAAAAGCATTTAAAAAAAAAAATTTAACATTATATTCAAAAAAAAGAAAAGAAGCTTTATGTATTGATTTATTTTACATTTATACTTACTTGTACAATTATTGGTTTAATCATACATAATAAAAACGTAAACGACCTTCAAGCAACAGCGGAGACACTAACTGGAAGTGGAGGCAGTTCTGTCTCCTGCAACTGAGTCTTATTGATAATTCTCTTACCGGATTTAAACTCGCCGTAGAAGTAAGAGACAAACCCCCACAGAGAGAGAAGGAGAGCAACACCTTTCTCCACCTGAAACTTCTCCCGGAAACACACGACAGCCAAAACTTCCGTCACCGGAAGCAGAGCACTTATGAGAACACCAGAAGCTAGAGAAGACGCACAGAACACAACCCCTATGGCTCCTAAGAACAACCCTTGATATACTATCCCTGTCATCACAACCAGGTGTAGTAAAACGCAGAGCCTCCTCCTATCTTGAACTCTCTTGCTTCTATTGGTATAACCTACCGAACATATATATCAAAAAGGTGTTACATAATGATTAATTTGCAGGACCGGATATGACATTTAGGGACCATAACATTTTTGGGTTAATCTTAATAAAAAATTAGATAATTTGAGGACACTGCAACTATAGAATCACAACTTCAAGAATCAAAAGACCAAAACTTCAAATAAGAATACTCTCTTATTAATGCTCAAGAAACTTCACAAAACTTAAGCTCTCAAATTACCCACACCTAATGTCACACATTGACATCGGTTTATATAGGAAATATAAAGTCCTAAACTCACATAACATAAGATAATTAGATACTCCTAATTATCAAAGGACTTTCCTATTTCCTAATAAGATAGCTTTATCTTTAAGCTACTCCAAGCTTATCAACATTCTCTCCCTTAAGCTTGAACTTGTATTCACACACATCTTGAACTCCAATGAGTTCTCTCATTTCTTTAAACTTTGTTCTTCCAAGAGACTTGGTAAGAATATCCGCCTTCTGTTCATTACCCGGAACATGTTCGACTTCCACTTGCTCCTTTTCAACGCATTCTCTTATAAAATGAAACCGTCTATGTATATGTTTACTCCGGCCATGAAACACAGGATTCTTTGTGAGAGCAATTGCAGACTTGTTGTCAACTTTGATAACCACTTGCTTGCTCTTACTGCCGACGGTTTCACTTAGGAGTTCTTGGAGCTATATAGCTTGTTTAGCTGCCTCAGTTGCTGCCATAAACTCAGCTTCGCATGAAGACAGCGCCACTATCTCCTGTTTTGTAGAGCACCACGTGATTGGACTCCTTCCAAGATAAAATATGTGACCACATGTGCTCTTACCATCGTCTATGTCGACGTTATGCGAGCTGTCACTATAGCCTACCAGTTCCACTTCTTCACCGCGTGAATAGCACAAACCGAGAGAGGTATTTCCGCGTAGATACCTAAGGATTTGCTTCAAAGCCGCTCCATGTGATTCCTTAGGCTCCTGCATGTATCTGCTGAGCACTCCAACGCTAAATGACAGGTCGGGACGAGTATGAAGTAAATACCGAAGGCATCCAATGCCTCTGCGATACGCCTTTTCATCGATCTTTCCTTCCTCTGGTGCCTTTGAGAATTGTGCATTCATCTCCATAGGCACATGAGTTGAGTTACACGAACTCATACCAGTTTCCTCAAGGATTTTGCAGGCGTACCTATCTTGTTTAGAACTTCTATCCCCAAGTAATATGTTAATTTGCCAAGATCACTCATCTCAAACTTCATCGCCATCTCTCGCTTGAATTCAAGTATAGCTCTAAGAGAAGATCCTGTAACAAGTAGATCATCTACGTAAACCACCACAATGAGAAGCTCTTGCTGCGTTTCCTTTCGGTAAAGGGATGGTTCATTGGAACATCTCTGGAAGCTTAGACCACGTAGTATCTGATTCAGTTTTATGTTCCATGCTCTAGGAGCTTGACGCAACCCATAAAGGGCCCTTTTAAGCTTATACACCTTATGCTCTTCACCGGATACAACAAAGCCCTCAGGTTGACTTACGAATACTTCTTCTTTGAGTTCCCCGTGAAGAAACGCCGTCTTGACGTCGAGATGGTGTACTTCCCAGCCTTGTGATCCTGCTAAGGCAATGATCAACCTAATAGTCTCAATACGTCCTACCGGGGCAAACACTTCATCATAGTCTACACCATGTCTTTGGACATATCCTTTAGCTACCAATCTAGCCTTATACTTGTTAATGGTTCCATCAGCATTGCGTTTTACTTTGAAAACCCATTTTAAACCTATAGGTTTAACTCCTGCGGGTAACTCGACGAGATCCCACGTCTGGTTCTTTTCCATAGAACAGATTTCATCCTTACAAGCTTCAATCCAAACCTTTAGTTCTTTGGCCTCATTAAAATCCCACGGTTCATCGTTGAGGACCATCAATAGCTGCTCGCTTTCAACTTTGGCTAATAGAACGTAATCATCGAGATAGGATGGCTTTGCAGAGATCCTCGTTGATCTCCTTGGTTGCGTTTGAACATCATCTTCTTCATTATCAAAGTCATTCTCGGCTTCGATATTCTCGTCATCATCACTCTCATTCTCGCTTACTTCAATTGTTGCCTCTCCTTCTATAGTCCTGTCGGTTAGACGTCGCAAGTTCATCTCGAATTCCTCACGTTCACTCTCCTTTGCTTTCCCTTTATCATTCCATCTCCATTCCTTTTCTTCATCGAACACAACGTCGCGACTTACAATAATTCGTTTGCTATCTGGGTCGATGAGACGATATGCCTTTGACCCTGGTTCGATCCCAAGGTGAACCAGGATACGTGATCTGTCATCCAATTTCTTTCTACCGACTGTGTCCGTTTTAGCATAACACACACATCCGTACACTTTTAAGTGCGAGAGATTCGGTTTTCGCAGCTTCAATGCTCCATATGGAGTACTTCCCTCCAACGACCTTGTAGCTACACTATTTATGAGATAGGTAGTGTGTCTTATTGTTTCTCCCCACAGGAAGTTTGGCATGTTCATATGTTTTAACATACTCCTTGTCATCTCTAACAAAGTTTGATTACGCCGTTCCACTACCCCATTCTGTTGTGGCGTGTATGGTGCTGTGAGTTGTCGCTTGATGCCGTGTTTATCACAGAAGCTTTTGGAATTCGAGAGAGACAAACTCACCTCCCCTATCTGTTCGAAGAGTTTTCAACTCTGTTTGAGTTTCTTGTTCGGCAAGTAATTTGAACCGCTTAAATTTTTCAAATGTTTCGCTCTTCTCCTTTAGTAGCACTGTCCACATGTACCGTGAGTGATCATCAATGAGCACGAAGATATACCTTTTGTGTGTTGGTGTTGGAGGTGTGATGGGTCCGCAAAGATCCGCATGTACGAGCTCAAGAGGTTTAGCGGCTCTATAAGGTGTTGCTTGAGGAAACGGTTTCCTAGTTTGCTTTCCTTTCAAGCACGAAACGCATGTTTCTGAGATGCGGTTGTCATTAGATACACCGACGACTATGTCCTTCTTAACCATCATCTTTATTGTATCTCGACTGATATGACCCAGTCTTGCGTGCCACAAGGAAGAGTTTGACGTGCCTTTGATCTGAAGGCATCGTAAGGCGTCAACTTGTAGTGAGACCTTGTAAAGCCGGTTCTTTGCTCGCGTCGTATGAATCATCAACGTACCACTCTTGTCAAATAGCATCAACATATCACCTTTCATTCTTACTTCACAGCCTACCTCTGTTGCTTGCCCCAAACTGACTATATTACTCCGTAATGCAGGTATATAATACACATTGTTGAGGTTCCTTTTCTCTCCTCCTTTGATTATGAAACGAACTGATCCTTTTTCCAAGATATTAACCCTTGAATCATCTCCAAATCGTACTTGGCCGGTAATGGTATCATCAAGTTCGTAAAAAAATGAGCGATTGCCACTCATGTGATTGCTGGCGCCATTGTCAAGATACCATGTATCTTTAGAGTCTGATTCGGTCTCAAACTGGTTAGGATTCAAGTTCCTTTCATTCAAGAAAACAATTTCATTCATCATTAAGGCATCGGCTTCAGTCGTATCTTCTTCCTTTTTTTCAATTGTTTCCTGAAATTTTAACTTCAGGTCTGGACAGTCCTGAAAGTAGTGTCCAAGTTTATCACACCGAAAACATGTAATATGAGAAGCATCTCCTCCACGACCTTGTTTGTAAGCTTCTCGTTGTTGCTGAAACCCTCCATAGCATCCACGGCCTCGACCTCTCCAGTTAGAACGACCTCGACCACGACCGCGGTAATTTGAACTGTTAGGACCTTCTTGACTCGATGAATCCGTATTAGCATACATCAACTTCCCGGAATCACCCTGCGAGTCTTCTTCTTCCTCCTCAGTAACTCTCTCTTCGTATGCCTTTAATCTACCAACAATATCCTCGAAGCTTGTAATATTGAGATCAAGAACTTGCTCTAGAGAAGCAACTATATGTATATATTTTTTTCTTGGCAAGCTTTTTAAGAATTTTTTCACAAGCTTTGGTTCTTCAATTGTTTCTCCCAATGATGCTGATTTTGAGGTTATCTCTGATATCTTTCCAACAAACGTATCGATTGTATCTCCATCTTTCATCTTGATTCTATCAAATTCGGCCATCAAGGTTTGCAACCTTGCTTCACGCACACGCTCAGCTCCAACATGACGCGCTTTTATAGCGTCCCAAACAGACTTCGCAGTGTCAAGATCACCTACTTGTAAGGTTAACGCCTCTGGTATCGATTGAAATAGAAGCGCAGTCGCCATGTTATTTTTCTTCTCATCTTTTACTCCCGGCTCGATTGCTTCCCATACTTCACTTACCTTTAATGCTATCTTCATTCTCATAGCCCAGACGGTGTAGTTTGAGGATGTTAACATAAGAAACTTTATGGAGGCAGGCCCCTTGTCCTTGTGCAATACGACTTCATCTTTGTCATCTCCCATGGTTGTTGTTATTTTGAGGTTTGCTCTGATACCAAATATAGAATCACAACTTCAAGAATCAAAAGACCAAAACTTCAAATAAGAATACTCTCTTATTAATGCTCAAGAAACTTCACAAAACTTAAGCTCTCAAATCACCCACACCTAATGTCACACATTGACATCGGTTTATATAGGAAATATAAAGTCCTAAACTCACATAACATAAGATAATTAGATACTCCTAATTATCAAAGGACTTTCCTATTTCCTAATAAGATAGCTTTATCTTTAAGCTACTCCAAGCTTATCAACAGCAACTATGTATAATTATTATTAAAAATTTGGGATCAAGACAGAATGTTTCATTCGGATATTTGAATATACTATAAAGATCAGATTCTTTGTTTACCTTGAAGTCGCCTTCTACAAGCATTCCAAAGATACAGAAGCAAGAAGCAGCGAGACACATGACCAACTGCATCTCTAACACAAGTGTGAAAGTGATTTCTTGTCGAACTTTCTTGTAAGTAAGCTCAACGAACGGTAATATAAAAGCGTAAAGAACAGCTGCAGTGAGAGTCACCAAGAACCCAACCACATACTCCTTGTGGCTCACGTCAGCCGGCCTGTCTCCGTCGCCGCCACGTAAGGCCAGGATTCCCGTGCCGGCCGTTAACAAAACGACGGCGTTTATAGAAAAAGGAGTGAACGTTTGCTTGACCATGAAGAAAGAGAAGATAGCATTGAACCCTAACTGTGTCCCGACGATGAGTGATGTTGTGGAAACTGGCAGATAAGCTAACCCATATGCGAAACAGTAGTTGTCAAGTCCTATGAGCAACCCTATGACGATAGAGGCCATGAACATTGGAGTTTCCATGAGGACAATCTCTGTTTTTTCTATATTTTCAGAGTTATTGCGGTTTCTGCGGCGGAGGAAGGAGAGAACGAGAGGGATGAAGATGACTGGGCATCCTGCGGTTGAGATAAAGCTCATGAACCATATTCGTTCTCCCCCGTTGTTGTAGTAGAGACGAGTTAGCAAAGGACCTCCACATGTTCCTATAGCCAAGATCATGCAGATTAAGACAAGCAGACCGTTCTTCATCTTCTTGCTAGCTTTTCTTGTCTCAAAAGCAAACGGTCAAAGACACAGACATTACATGCGTCTTTTATGTGTTTTGTTTGTTTTTAGGTTTAAATTGGGTGAAGCATTGTTACGTAGCAGCTTCAAAACGCTATATGCATGGTCCTTTCATCGTGATAAAAACGAGACGTGTTCAACACGTTGTGATGTGCACACATTAAGTATGACAAAACAAAGATTTTGACAACACTACTAGGATGGTCTCTCAGACAATTTTTAACTTTCTTCGAAAAAAATTGAAACTATGATTTATTATCAAAGTACAAAATGTCCGTGTAAATATTATATACATTAAAAATTGATTTTTGAATCCTTATAATCAATAGATAAACAACAAAAAGAAGGAATATTACTGTGTGGTAAAATTTGGATGTGTAGTTGGTGATGAGAGTGCTTTGTTTTCTTTCTTTCAGTCTTTAGGTGAATCTGGTCATAGTACAGGCAGATTAGCTTTCCTGTTACCTCTTGGACTAGACCGTCTGCCTCTTCCACGCCTTCTAGGCGGCCTCGTGCCGCCCGCTCTCCCACTTGGGACTTTTCTAGGCAAGTCGCTGCTGATTAAAACAGGTGTAGCAGGCAGTGGAGCCGGCGGTGGTGGCGGAGGAGAAAGATTAGGCACTGGAGGTTTTCGCCTTGCGATTCTCTCTTGTTCTGCTCGATGATATCTCTGCATTTTCATTGCTTGATAAAGTCAGGATTCTCTTTACTACTTTAGCTTAAGTGCCAAGTCAGCATGAAAAAAGAAGAGATCAATCACCTGAACTACAAAGTTGCGTCTCTCGCAGTCAAGGAACATGCTTACTGTCCAGTTTGCTTTTGCAGCAATCTTGTCTCTTACAGTTGAGAAACTGATTTGATCTCTGGAAGTGAATCGGTCTACTTCGTTGAACCAAAGACAAGTGAAGAGGTTGCTGATGGGGACATGCTCTCTTAAAATGACACACCCCTCAGGCACATCTGTATAGCCCCGACCACAACATTGTGTATACATTAAACTTTTTGATGCTTTTAAGCAGATTGTTAGAAGAAAAAATGAGCCACGGAGACGTACCGCTTGTGATTGGGAGCTTTGCAACCGAGTAAGGGGTTAACCCTTCTTTCTTGTAGAACTCCACCTGAAAGTCGATAGAGGCGTTGTCATATTTACCAGCAGCTTTATTTGCTTCAGCCTCCACGAAGACATCAAACCGTCTATAATGTCTAGAGATTGCAAAAGTAGCGTTTTTTCTCCACAAGAACCTGATGGAAAAGAGAGGTCAGTCTCAGATTGCTGGGGTCTGGATATTGAATCACTAAGGGCAAATCTCCAAAATAGCACAATTCTAAGTTTATGTCACAAAAATAGCCCTCAAAAACTAAAATGACCAAAATAGCATTTTATTTTTTGAAAAATTTAAATTTTTTTTATTTTTCAAAATTCGAAATCTTATCCCAAAACCCCACTCCCCAACTTTAAACCCTAAAACCTAAAACCTAAACTCTAAACCGTAAACCCTAAACCCTAAACCCTAAACCCTAAATCCTAAACTCTAAACCCCACCCCTAAACTCTAAACCCTAAACCCTAACCCCTAAATCCTAAACCCCACCCCTTAACCCTAAACCCTAAACCCTAAACCCTAAATCCTAAACTCTAAACCCCACCCCTAAACTCTAAACCCTAAACCCTAACCCCTAAATCCTAAACCCCACCCCTTAACTCTAAACCCTAAACCCCACCCCTAAACTCTAAACCCTAAACCCTAAACCCTAAACCCTAAATCCTAAACTCTAGACCCCACCCCTAAACTCTAAACCCTAAACCCTAAACCCTAAACCCTAAACCCCACCACTTAACTCTAAACCCTAATGTCTAAATTTATTTACCATTGGGGTATAAGTGTATATTTATCTCTTTTGATAAAACATTAAGTGCTATTTTGGTCATTTTTATTCTTAGAGGCTATATTTGTGACAAAAACTTTTTTTAGTGTTATCCTAGTCATTTTCTCAATCACTAAAGCTAAGGTCTTCTAAACTAAAAGATTGAAACTACTGAACATGTTAAAGGTAATGGAACTGGAATATTAAGCACAGCTAGCATTTGTATGTTCTAGCAAATTTCTACCGTAAGTACTCAAAAGATAAAAAAAAAATATGATAGGGTTTACCTTTCAAGAATTTGATATGGATCAACGACAAGCTCAAGTTTTCCATCAATCCATAAAGAATAGCGAGCATTTGGAAACAGCCTATGGACAAGAAGCTTCGGCACCTACAAAGAGACCAAGGTATCAGCTTATAAGTCCCTTATATGATCTCTCTCTCTCTTTCTCTCTTATCTTTCGTCCATCAAAACAGGATAAGAGATGTGTATAATTTACCTTTCCATTGCGCCTTCCATCTAAATAAGGGAGATTATGCACAACAACAACTCTCCATATCCCTACTTTCTTGTTGCCGTTAAGGCCTCGCTCTCTCTTCAAAATTGTTTCAGTTCCTTCATCAACAAACATGTAGAAGCAAACTGTTTCCTCCGAATGTTTACTGATATTTTTGGGAGCTTTTACATCATCAAACGCATCTGGAAAGGAGAAAGATCCTTCATCAGAAACACACAAAAACTGGCAACACGAAATAAGATAAGTATCACACGAAGCAGCAGTACCAAATACAGCAGAAGCAACAACAATCCCACGGCACTGCTGCATTTCAAGAAGATCAGCCTCATCAATGTCAAAACCTGTGTTCCGACCAGGTTGAGGTCCTTTGACAAACCTGATTAGACAGATCATCGTTGATTTACTAAGATGATGAGACAAAATAAAAAAAAGACAAAGCAAGAGCAGAAAGATAAGTAGCTTACCCACAATGTATGTTCATTGTTTCTTTAAAATCAAAAGAATGATTCCTATGTTTCAAAGTAGGATAACCACCAAAATCTGAGCCTCCAAATTCTGTATCTGTGTTGAGTGGGTCTTCGTGTATATACGTTAAGTTCTTAAGAAGAGGGGAAAAGGACGGAGCATCCGGCATCAAGGAAATCGCCTCTTGTACTGGAAGGTAACATACCGGGCATGCTGAAAACAAAAAAAAAAAACCAAAAAGTTGCTTATAAAACGTGTCTAGGATCGTAAAATCTAAGAAAAGAAAAAAAGAACTCAAGACTTACGGCGAGGTCCGCTTCTTTTTCTGTCAGCAGGTGGGGGAGGTAAGGTGAAAGTGTGACAAGGATGTCGTTGAGGAAGCGTATAGCCAAGAAAATGTATAGGAGGAGGGGAGAGTATGACATTTGTGCCTAGAATGTTGACGTTTTGATCTTGGTTTGTTGGTAACAAGATAGAATGAGAAGTGCCATTGAAATGAAGACTAGGAGGAACTTGAACTTCCTGGCCATCTTCACCTGATTACAATGATTGTTCATAAACCTTAAATCAAAATCCACCAGAGCTCTAAGAAGCATTACAATTCTAAACTACATTGGTACAAAGCATACTCCACTTGTCTAAGACCAATACAGAATTCCAATTTAGAAACTCAAAAAGGAGTAACCTTTGCCGGCGTAAAGGACGCGGAGGAAGACGACGGCGGAGATTAAGAAGAGGAGCAACATGCCCACCTTCTTACGACCAGCGAATTTGCAGATCCAATGTACAAAGCCTTCCCTCTCCTTGTGCATCTTAGATGGTTTGGTACGATTCGTCGTCGTGTGGATAGGCAAAACGACGGCGTACAGACCCGTCTTGTCCAAGGAACCGTAGCTACTGGATCGGACGCCCAATCCAGTCATCTCTTCTTCCCCCTCCTTAGCTCATTCTCTCAAATCTTCCCAAACACGAAAGCACTCAAAAACTCTGTTTCAGATCAAAGAGTATTGATAAAAGCTCAGCTTTACTCTACAATTGCAATCTCATCTACACAAAAATCCAGCTCAGACAGATTCGAATCCAACTGTGCCACACGGATCAATGAGAGGAATATATCAAAAATCGGCAAGGGTTTGTCATTGGTGGATGGGGGTTTTGATTCCTTATATGTTTTTCAAATTCAGGATGGGAATCTCCGACCAAACACACACACACACACAAACAAAAGGAAAATACATTATTCCGCCTGAAATAAATAAATAAATAAATAAAAGGCAAATTCATAATAAATCTTCTTCTTCTATCCAATTTTTGTCTGTGTAATATTTGTGTTTATAATTTAATGCACTACGATAATAATCTCTTAAGCTTTATCTTAAAAATAAATAAAAGAAAGACAGGATTGTATTCCAATATAAGTGATGTTTAAAAGTTCGTACAATCCGATTAAATAATTATTAATTTATTCTATTTATTTCATTTTATAAAAAAAGAATATTAACTATAACTTTTTGTCTGTGTAGCTAATTATGTTTATAATTTACTCCATTTGCTTAATAATCCTTATAACTTTATCTTAAAAATATAAAAGAAAGACAAGATTGTGTTCCAATATAAGTGATGTTTAAAACTTTGTACAAACCGATTAAGGAATTATTAAATTTATTAAATCATACTACATATTACGAACAGTTATGCACACCAAATAGTATTAACTTTTACATATAAATCTTGAAAATATCACTTATTTTGAAAAAAAAAAATTCTTAAAACATAACCTAAGGTAAAGCAAAGAGAACATATTTGTATGTATTTAAATAAATAAACTGTTAGATTTGGGTAAAAACTAAACCTGCATATTGATTATTTTTACTACAATATATATGTAAGAATTTGATTAAAAATTAAGTTTTACTCCCTGTCTTTCTGTGAAATTTAAAATTATATTCACTACAAGAAAACGAAACTTTAACAGGGAAAAATAACGAGGAAAAAAAGTCCTCGTAAATTTACATCCTATTTACGAGGAAAAAATAAATCACTGTAATATCGTCGTAAATTAACGACAACAAAGTTTCGTCGTAAAACCGACGCAACGTAACGTAATTTTTACGAGTAACGAGAACTTTACGACGAAATAATTAACGTCTATTTAGTGTCGAAATCTCGAGTGCGCCAACTTTTTAGTTTTAAACACGTTTTTTGTTTCGGCTAGCTAATTATATTTCCTCGTACATTCGTAGTAAATTTGACCTACCAGTTTCGAAAATTTCTTATAAATATGGCGTTTGTGTTTCATTTGAAACACACCAAAAATCAAAAAAAAAAAAACTCAAAACGTGAAAGAAAAAAAAATGTCGGGTGGTGGGAATATATTCGAGTTGCGGAGGTGGATGTATACGCACAGAGATATTAACGGGAGCGTGACGAAAGAATATCTCGAAAGGCTGGAGACATTTATACATCAAGCCGATTCTACACCGATCGCCCATGAAAACGGTAAGATGTTTTGTCCTTGTCGAAAATGCAACAATTCAAAATTGGCAACTCGTGAAAATGTATGGAAGCATTTAATAAATAGAGGTTTTACGCCACATTACTATATCTGGTTTCAACATGGAGAATGTTATAATTATAGGAATGAAGCTAGTAGTAGTAATAGCAATTAGAACCGGTTGATCATCATTTGCATAATGAACATAGTTACCATCAGGAGGAGATGGTAGATTATGATAGGGTTCATGATATGGTAGCTGATGCATTTGTAGCTCATGATGAAGTTGAAGAACCTAACATAGATGCAAAAAAGTTTAATGAAATGTTAGATGCTGCAAATCAGCCAATTTACAGTGGTTGTAGAGAAGGTCTCTCTAAATTGTCGTTGGCTGCTAGAATGATGAATATTAAAACTGATCACAATCTACTTGAAAGTTGCATAGATGCATGGGCTGTTTAAAGAGTATTTGCCGGAAGACAATGTGTCTGCTGATTCTTATTATGAGATTCAGAAACTGATTTATAGTATTGGGTTGCCGTCGGAGATGATAGACGTTTGCATCGACAATTGCATGATCTATTGGGGAGATAATGAGAAGTTAGAAGAATGTCAATTATGCAAAAAACCACGATTCAAACCGCAAGAACGAGGACATAATAGGGTACCGTACCAAAGAATGTGGTACCTACCAATTACAGACAGATTGAAAAGATTGTATCAATCTGAGAAGACTGCTGGAGAGATGAGATGGCATGCGGAGCATACTCAGACGGATGGTGAGATGACTCATCCATCAAATGCAAGAGCCTTGAAATATTTTAACAAAGTACATCCAGAATTCGCTAGCAATAGCCGGAATGTGTATCTTGGATTATGCACAGATAGATTTAGTCCATTTGGAATGTTAGGGAGACAATATTCATTGTGGCCAGTCTTTCTTACGCCATACAACTTGCCACTGGAGATGTGCATGCAACGGGAGTTTCTATTTTTGACCATATTAATACCTGGTCCGAAACATCCAAAAAGGTCTTTGGATGTTTTTCTACTACCACTGATAAAAGACTTGAAAGATTTGTGGTCAACAGGGGTGAGGACGTATGATTGCTCAATGAAGATGAATTTTACGATGCGAGCGATGCTTTTGTGGACCATAAGTGACTTTCCTGCCTATGGGATGTTGTCTGGATGGACTACACATGGGAGATTATCTTGTCCATATTGTAATGTAATGATAGATGCGTTTCAACTGAAGAATGGTAGGAAGACAAGTTGGTTCGATTGTCACTGTCGATTTCTTCCCATTAGCCATCTGTACCGAAGAAACAAGAAATTGTTTAGGCACAAAAGGGTTGTGAGAGACACTCCTCCTCCATATTTAACTGGAAAAGAAATTGAAGCGCAAATCGATTACTACGAAGCTCAAGAAACAGTTTGATGTGGTGGTAATTGGCATGTTTCCGGTAACATGCCTGATTTTTATGGAGTCAACACAACTGGCACAAGAAGAGTATATTTTGGGAGTATTGGAAGGATCTTCTTTTGCGCCACAACCTCGATATTTGATTATATTTTTGTTTTTGTAAAAAAGAAAGAATCGAAGCAAATTTGTAGCTAATTTACGTCTAATTAACGAGAAAACTGAAAATTGTTACCGAAGAATTTACCATGAAAGACACGCAGATTCGTCGTAAATGTACGTGTAAATAACGACGAAAGTGAGCGTCTACTTTACGAGGAAACAAATTACGTGTACTTTACGAGGAAACAAATTATGTATACTTTACAAGGTAATAATTTACGTGTACTTTACGAGGAAATGATTTACGTGGCTGTCACGAGGAAACAATTTACGTGTCTTTTACGAGGAAATAGTTTACGTGGCTTTTACGAGGAAATTGTTGAAGCCACTTTACGACGAAATCTTTCCTCGTAAATTTACGACGAATTAGCGAGGAAATTTACGCTACGACAAACGTTTAACGACGAAATGGATTTCGTAGTTATTTCGTCGTAAACCCGATTTTACGACGAATTAACTATGAAAACCGTCGTCGTTATAATTGTGTTTTCTTGTAGTGCTTAAACGGTTAAAAAGAACATAGACTCAATTGTTACCAATGGGCTAGGGAAAAGGGTAGACCAACATTATTTTGATGAGAACTGATTTTGACTTGAATTTGATAGTTCATATAGTTTATTTGAAATAATTGTTAGTTTAAAATAAAATAGGTACGGTAACAAAGTTCATGTAGAAAAAACACGACATAAATTGTTGAGGTTGAAATTGACTTTTTTGTTGGGTGGACGTAGAAATAATATAAGTATTTCATTTTATCAAAATGCATGTTTTAAAAACGTCAAAAAGATATATTTTATATTTTTATATTTGTTTATTAACTAATAATGATTGATTTTTAAAAATTTAAAAAAATAGTTACGTTTAATAATATGTATTGGTTCAGAAATATGAGAAATACTCTCTCCGTTTCTAAATGTTACATATTTTAGATTTTTAACACATTTTAATAAAATACATTAAATGTGTATAATTTTGTGATTATTTTAAGCCAATAAAAATCCAATAAGTGAAATTAAGTTTTTTGAAATTTGCAATTAGTTAATAAAACATGCATTAAAAATAAAAAAATAGATCTTTTTGAATCAAAATATTTCTTTAGAATATGTAACTTTATGAAACGGATGGAGTATATAAGTACAAAATTTTGTATTTAATATTAAAATTTAATATGTTTGATTAATATGTAAAAAATCTAAAACATTTATTATTTGAAATAGAAAGAATATATTTTATAAAAATTTGGGTATTGTTATGATTGTCCAAACACTCATGTAAGCGTCATTACAGAGTTGTGACAACTAAGTTTTTAATTAAAGTTTGAAATATTTATTTAAACACTCACTACCTAGCAGCAGCCATCCATGAATCCTGTCGTTATTAGTGTCATCTGTCGCACTAAATTATTAGTTGAATTTGTTGTTGCTTTTTTTGTCTCCAGTACATAGTTTTGCTCTCAGATTTATTACACATGATACCATCGGCCAAAAGCTATAGTCTTATATATATATTCTTTGTAATATATCAGCAAGAAAATGATTATGTTTTCTCTGTTTTATAACTTGTGTTTTTGAATCTTTTACATACCAATTAAAAACAAATCTCATTTTATCTTGTTTTGTATAAAAACTGAATTAACTACAAATAGTTCAAGTAACTAAAACATGTACTGCATAATACAAACGGTTACGAACAGTAAATAACATTAAAATTTTGAAATAAAATTTAGAATATTACTTAATTTAAAGGAAAAAAAATTCTTAAAATCACTTTAAATAAGTGAAACGAGGAGTACCTTTTTAGGTTTTCTTTTTAAATGTTTACAATAGGTACGTTGGTTGGAGAACAACCGCTTTCGATGCATATCCCATGTTAGCATCCTTGGAATGATTTATAATGGGATATAAGGAGATCGTCTGAGTGTTGGTCTGCGGACGAAACCAGATTTTTTAATCCCAATTTTTTTTTAGATTTATATATGATTGATCGACCTCATGCCGGTTGGATTAGTGAATAGTGATGTAATCAATCAAAAGTCAACAAAACGAATAATATTTGTGAAAACATCCTCGGGCTTATTAGTTAAGATCTAAATGTTTTTTTAGATTAGGTTTAAGGTTTTGATTTCTAAAAGATGCAATTTTTGAACCTTTTAACAAAAAATGATGTATTGCCCAATTCTAGTGGAGTTCGAATCCACCAAAAAGAGGATTACACTGGGAGAAATGAGAGAAAGTCTGTTTACCGAGAAAGGAGGGTGAGATAGGTTTCTGTATGATTCATGAGTTCAATCTGGCACTTTTGGCAAAACAATTATGGAGGCTAGTTCAAGTTCCTGATTCTTTGGTGGCCAGGGTCTTAAGAGGAAGATATTACTGATTGAGCTCTCCACTGCGAGTAAAATCGACCAGTAGCCCATCATATGTGTGGACTAGTATTTCTGCTGCAAGAAAATTGCTACTACTGGCTATCATGCAAAAGATCCATTCAGGCTATGAAGTCAAAGTATGGGAGGATCAGTGGATCCCAACAACCCCTGCGAGACCAGCCATTCCTATAACGCCTGTTATGCATCCTAATATGAGAGTCAATGATCTTATTAATCAGGTATCGATGGATTGGGATGTTAATCTCTTGGGACAATATGTCAATCCTACTGATATCCCACTTATAAGAAGTTTGGCCGTCAGCTCAACTCATCGTCGGGATACATTCTGCTGGAATTACACAAGGAATGAAAAATACACAGTTAAATCTGGTTACTGGGTGCCTCAGAATTTATTAACGACTGAGGATGAAAAAGAAGTTTTGGAGCCAAGTATCACTAGGCTTCAAGTCTTTGCTTGGAAACTAAAGGCGCCAAAGAAGATATGTCATCTTATATGGCAATTGTTAACTGGTCAGGTGGCAGTAACAAGGAACTTAGTAAGACGCAATATGAGGTGTGATTACTATTGCCCAAGATGCGGAGAACCTGATGAATCAGTAACCCATGCCATTTTTGAGTGTCCAGCAGCTCTGCGGGCCTTGTCATTATCATCAACTCCAACAAGTCCAAATTTGTTCCCAGTATCAAGCGACTACACAAACATGGATTACCTATTCTGGAGGAAAAACATCATCATTGAGCCAGAACAAGACATAAATCCTTATTCCTGGATAATTGGTATATCTGAAAGGCTAGGAATGACAAGCTCTTCAGGGGGATAGACAGAGACCCATTAGAGCTGGTTAGATATGCAGAAAGTGAATGAAAAGCCTGGTTTGATGCGAATGAAGTGCCACAACCAGTGATACATGAAAACAATACTGAGGAACCCCAAGTCTTAAGCTTTGGTAATATTTGCATGTTAGATGGATCTTGGACATCTGCTGCTCACTTTAATGGATGTGGATGAGTTTGGATGGACAGTGGTGGGAACATACAGCTTATTGGGACCAGAAATATCACTCGACGCGAATCAGCCCTGCATTTGGAACTAGAAACACTGCGATGGGCAATGGAGAATATGCTTCAACACTTGACATGTCAGAGCTTTGGGACAGACTGTAAGGACCTTGTAACAGCCCGATCCCCCGGCGTTATACCGGGGTTATCGAAAGGGCGTTATGGACACGTGTCTACTCATTTAGACAACCCTACGTGTCCCGTTACTGGTCCCGAGAGCCGACGGACGCACAACCTTCTTTGAAATACCGTCACACCCACATCCATATACTTCTACTTACAGTCCTACGCACAGGGAAATGGAAATGGAGGAGTGAGCAACAAGTTACTCAGTGAAGTGGCTCTAGACCAGCCTGCCCGCATGACACTCTATACTACTCTATGCGGGAACTAGGACTGACTAGCCACTACAATCAGGTAATGTATTTTTATCATTTCATACTGTCATCACTAATTGTCCACATTCAATTCCATACATTTCTAGCAACCTAGTGATCAATCATTACAATGAACTCACTCATTGCCACACACGTTAAACCCTAGACTTAACCGACTCATCATACCAGACCGACTCGACTCCGTTCATCCTAACCGTATGGACCTATAGCCGTTTACGGATGTCCCTACGCGTTCCGGCCTGCCTTGAAAGGGTGCCTCTTTCGAGCGTCCACCACACACGTTAAACCCTAGACTTAACCGACTCATCATACCAGACCGACTCGACTCCGTTCATCCTAACCGTATGGACCTATAGCCGTTTACGGATGTCCCTACGCGTTCCGGCCTGCCTTGAAAGGGTGCCTCTTTCGAGCGTCCATCCCCCTCCAGCTCCTACATGGCTATCCGAGTTGCGGCACGTTGGCCCCTCTCGGAACTGTCCGCCACCCCGGTCGTAAATAGCCATAATTATGCCACGACTCGGCATTGACTCGATCTTATGGCGCCACTACACATTTCCCGTGGGTACCTCATGTTAGGCTACTGTCCCACA
>NC_027752.1:17809086-17815042 GCF_000695525.1 Brassica oleracea var. oleracea
AACTCCAACTTATAGGAGTATACAGTACATTGGAACAAGATGGGTTCAAGACACTCCACCTTAGCCTAGATCTGGATCCGGATCTGGAAACAAGAGATAAGGGAGAGGAGATCTGAACAGATCTGGAACAAGGAAACAAGAGAGCTGCGAGATCTGACCACCACCACCAATCGGCTGCAACCACCACCACCACACGGTACCGGCGAGGAGGAGGGAGAGAGAGAGAAGGAGAGAGAGACGGCGCTGGGGGAGAGAGAGAGAGAGGCTTGAGAGGAGAAGAGAGAAAAGGAAAAGAGAAGCTTGACGGCTAGGGTTTCCTAGTCTCTCTAAATCTCTGCAGAGCTTCGCTCAAGTTTCAGAATGAGAGAAAAGGGAGGCTGCATCTCTTTTTATAGGAAGGGGAAGGAAAAACCCTAGGTCTTTGCCAAATGAGCCGTAGAGAAGCCCATATTCCTAAAGAAATTTATGGGCCAGGAACCGGGCCGTTACAGACCTGATCGCAATGATAAAGGAACCTCATGCGTGGCCAAGCTTTGCGACGGAATTGGAGAGGATAGAGACGCTTCAAATATGCTTCCCAGACTTCAGCATCACTCATGTGCCAAGAGCGCGCAATCAGATTTCAGATTTTTTAGCAAAAACTGCAAGATCCTTCCATAGGGAGTTATTTTTTATTGGTTGTTCTATTCTGGTTTGGTTACCCAGACCACCTCTAGCTTGAGTAATAGAATGGCCTTTCGACGTCAAAAAAACGAAAAACAAAAAATGATGTAATTTTTTGAAGATTATAAGATGTAAGCTTATCAAAAATTTCAAAATTTTATGGACAGAATTGCTCGTTGTGGTCGTTTGCCGCGGAGAAAATATATCCATCAAAATATCTTAAATTGCTTGTCGATCCGAGAAGAACTATCGTGATATTATGCGTAAAGTTCTTACATATAGTTTATCATTAATAATAATAATAATAATTATTATTATTATTATTATATGATGATATACCGTTATGAGAAATTTCATAGGATAGTCATTTTTAGTTTATTTTCACAAAATTAGTTTTTAAAGAGAAAATTGACCAAAACATTTTTTATTAAAGGATAAAAATACATTTATACTTTAGGGTTAACTAATCTAAATTTATAGTTTAGAGTTAAGGAGTTGATTTTTGAGAATATGAGTTTAAATTTAAAAACATTTAAAATAAAAAAAGGGCTATCTTGGTTTTTTTTAAGACTACTTTTGTGACAAAAACATAAAAATTGTTATTTGAGAGCCCTATACTTATTGTTCAAACAAAACTTAATATTGCTTGTAAAAGTTGATTAAGACATAGTATCTCCACATTATGAGAAAGACTGAACCGACGGTTACAGAGACGAGTAGACGATAGAAGGGGCACACAGCTACAATGTAGCGGAGGCTATTGAAACACCTCAACCGGAAATCTTTGAAAAAACATGGAAATTTCTAAGTAAAACATCAAGTAAAATTTTATCGGATGAACATGAGAAATACTTCAACTTTATAAATGAAACACGAGACTAAATATTTAAATCATGTAGTTTACAATAAAAATATCTTTTACAAAACTTCTCCACATTACCCAAGTTCAAACACCCTAGCCCCAATGGTATTTATACCTTCGCGCTCTGGTCCACACAATCAACCTTACCTGCATCCAATGTTTTTAAACTCGACCCGGACACTGAACCGGACGACTTACTGGGTTGCTGGATCACTGGATCGGTCGCGGGTGAACCGCAGGTTAATAAATGAATTATTTTTATTATATAATAATATATTAGCTAAAAATAAAAATATAGAAACTAAAGTTTAATATTTTCTAAATATTTTTTAAAGCATAAAATAATAGTTTGGATATGTATATATTTTATGTTTACAAAAACATTTAGAAAATACTTAACTTTAGTTTTTAATAAAAACTTTTTATATATTTCATTTTCATTTGACATACAAAATATATAAAAAAATAGTCTATTCCCCTATGAATTAGTTGTTCCCGGTTTTTTCACACACAAACTTTGAAGTCATGCCAAAAACCACATGAACAACAGAAAATTGCTTATTCCCTTATGAACTAGTTGTTCCTGATTTTTTCGCACATGAACTTTTAAATCATGCTAAAAACAACTCTATTTTTTGAATTACATACACAAACTATCGATTTTAAACTAATTCTCCTAAAACCATAAACGTGTTATTTAAAAATTAACTTGGTTTATGACAGATGGAGAGCCGGTTTAATTTGAGTTGATAAAAAAATACTACGTAGTTTTATTCTTTTTCTTTTTTGGTCAATTGCTCATTTTCTTCATAAATCGTTTTATTTTTCATCATCAATTGGAGATACTGCACCAATTTTATAGTTTCTTGTGGCAATACATGGAAATTGGTAAGCTAGTAGTTACTGCTCTACTTTCTTTATACGTCATGTAAAACGTTTTATTCTTCTGCAAAATATTAAATTTTATCCCCAATCAATGATGAAGAGTAAAACGATTTCTGAAGAATAAAAGCAGTTGACTAAAAAAGAAGAAAAAGAATAAATTGGCTCTCCACCTGTCATAAATCAAGTTAACATTTAAATAACACTGTTTACGGTTTCATGGGAATTAGTTTAAAATCGATAGTTTGTGTATGTAATTCAAAAAGTAGAGTTGTTCATGTAGTTTTTGGTATGGATTAAAAGTTTGTGTGTGAAAAAACAAGGAACAAGTAGTTCATAGGGGAATAAGCATTTTTCCCGTTGTTCATGTAGTTTTTGGCATGGCTTAAAAGTTCGTGTGTGAAAAAACCTGGAACAATTAGTTTATATAGGAATATGCCATTTTCCCTAAAATTTTATGTAACAAGGTACGAGTTATGACATCTAAAAAACTCAAAACATAAAATTCATAAATATTTAAATGTCTAATGTGGATAACAAATTAAACTTCAAATCCAAAATAAACTAAAATTAAAAAAATCATTGTAATAAATTGTCAACAACGGAAATAAACTAACACCAAATCATATCAACTAATTTCGGGTCGTTCTACTATCGTTCACTTCATTTTCTTCAGGTGGCATAGTGAAATCTTCGTCAAAATCTAAAAATCACAAACTTCTTTTTTTTTGTCATCACCTAACTTATTAATTGAAAACTTAGAATATAAAACATAATTAAAAAATAAAAAATGAAAGTTATTTATTGGTTCAACCGGTATTGGGTTCGGGTTTTAGTGGGTTTTTGCGGGTTTCTAAATATTAGGTTTTGTGAAAAACCCAAACCAAATTTTTTCTGGATCACAGGGTTTACCAGTTCAACCGCGGATCCGAATCGGGTTTCAAAACACTGCCTGCATCGCAAAGGAGGCATGAGTATACAAAATTACTCAGTGAGGACGCTCAATACCGCCTACCACAGTCCAATAATCAAGCACTCAATCAATACTAACAACCTAGCATCTGGTTCTACCATTCGTTTACTTAACTAGTTCCATCATTTTCATTACATTAACATTCTTTAATTGTTCGACCCGTAGGCCCATAATCCTGCGGCCGTAGCCAAACATGCAGCCGAAGCCAAACCTCCGGCCGAAGTCAAACCTGCGGCCAAAGCCAAACCTGCGGCCGTAGCAAAACCTGAAGCCAAACATGCTGCCGTAGCCAAGCCTGCGACCCATCGGTCCATTACGGCCCGTAGCGAAACCTTCGACCCGAAGGTCCATTACATCCTCTTAACCAGTTCCCTTAATTAACTAAATTTGATTATACTTTCTTTAAATGCCTTATAATTTCATGACTTAGATTATCAAGATCAAATATTCATTTCTCACATAAACATCCTAGCATAACTCAATTATCAATCCATCAATTCTAGCATGCTTTTCCTAAGAACACAACGAACGAACTTTCCATAACAATTACTATCACACATTACTTAAGAACATGATGAACGAACTTTCTATAAAAAAAAAATTTATCATACATTTTCCTTAGATCACGATGAGCGAACTTTCCATAAACAAATTATATCATACATTTTTCTAAGAACACGCTGAATGAACTATTCATAAATAAATTCAATTCAAAAATAATTCGATCCTAATGAATCAAACGAGATAAAACAATTCTTATTGGACTGCCACGAATCACATCCTCACCTTAGCTGAATCTCAAGGATTTGAAGACTCTGAACTACCTAGCGTCTTCAAGCGATGAACTCCTTAGCTCCTCCTTGATGAATCCCTCTTCGCGGATTTCTCTCTTTACCAATTCGTTTCAGCTCGCTAACTTCTCTCTAATCTTGTTTTAAGAATTGTGTGAAAAAATAAGGCTCAAGGGGTCCTTATATAGGATTTCCCAAGCTTTCTCACCAAGTCGGGCACTTAATGCCAGTTTCCTTACTTGACTTGGTCAAAGATCACCATCAATGGCTTGACTTGACATCTTTGATTCTTTCCTTAGCTGACCCCACATATCCGACCTTCCTTTTGTATTATCCCATGATTATGGCTAGTCAAACTTTCCTTACTTGGAACCTGCATTATCCAACAGCCAAACATTCTTTAATTGGTCTTGCGGTCTTGATCTCTCCGTATGTATGCTCCGATCGTTCCATGATCGGTTTACCAGTGCAACCCATTCTGAATATTTTCCATGAGCTCACTGAAGATCCAGCACTTAGTTAAAAATACATTTAGTCTTCCAATCTTCACGAATACAAGTGTCTCCACACTTAGAAAAATACGTTATTTGTAGAATAAAACCTCACGCATTCTATTTTCTTCAAAATTAAAAAAAAATACTCCGGGAGCGGATCGTTACAGCTATCCTTAGTTTTGGTGTGCCCATCGTTGTTGGATTCCATGTACCGTGCAAGCGAACGACCCAAAAACATAGCTACAGTGGAGAAACTTTTGGATGTTAGGATCATGAGTCATGAGGAAGACATTTCACCCTAATAGTTGGAAAAACATTAATTCAAATATGATTTTTTTTTAGAAAATATATAAACTGAGTCAAATAAAAAAAACTCAACAAGTATGGAAGCTAAAGACGGCGAGAAAAATCGAACACTTCCTATAACAAGCCTTGGTAGGGTGTGTGTCATCAGCATGCAAGCTAGTTGAGAGACATTGTGGTTCTGACTCGTCATGCCAACGATGTGGAGCGGAGTCTGAGAACATCAACCATATATTGTTTGAGTGTCCGCCAGCCCTGCAAATCTGGGCGTTGTCTCCTATTTCATCAGCTCCGGGAGTTTTCCCGTGTACATCTTGTTGGGTTCCTTCTAGATGGAGGAAACCCATTGGGTTTGGTTGGTGATAACCAAACTTGGAAGTTGGACCATTGGTATTAGTCCATGAGATTAGTATTGGGCCTTGGAGGTTCTTAGGGTTACTGAGACACATATATATAGTCTCTTGACCTAATTTTTATGGAGAGACTTACAAGAATCAAAAAGACAAAAAAGAGAAAAGAGGGAAGAAGGCAGAATTTCGTCTAGGTTTGTCAAGGCATATTTGAAGGGTCAAATGGATCCTGATCAGGCTGATATTTTGTGGGAAGCTTCTTCAGTCAGTGGGTTAAAGGTTCACCGAAGAGATTTGGATTTCAACGGTTGGATCTTCTGTTGACTGGGTTTTAGTGAAGCTGGTCGTTACAGTTCTTCAGCAGTGCTGTCTTGAGTGTTTGGTAAATCTGAAGGTGAGATCTTCTCAGATTGAGCTGAAATTTGGCAGAGGTGTTGTTGACTGGTTTATCTTGGATTTATACGGTGGGATTAGTCTCTGGTTGCCGGAATCCTTGTGATCTGAGGTCGTTTGGTTGCTGCTGGTTTTGAAGCTTTGTGTTGCTCTCTTGTTGTTGGTGTTCTTGTGTTGGAAGTAGCTCTTTGTAGCTTGAGTCTCTATTCTGTTCAGGTTGTTGAACAGGGAGGACGTGGTTGTAC
>NC_027752.1:17816087-17816709 GCF_000695525.1 Brassica oleracea var. oleracea
AAGACTTGATGATGAGGGTTATTTCAGTTTGCACGGTGGTGGTAAATGGAAGCTCTCTCGGGGTTCTTTGATTGTGGCTCAAGGTGAGAAGTCTTCATCCTTCTATTGGATGCAAGCTAAGGTCTCAAGACTTGATGATGAGGGTTATTTCAGTTTGCACGGTGGTGGTAAATGGAATCTCTCTCGCGGTTCTTTGATTGTGGCTCGAGGTGAGAAGTCTTCATCCTTCTATTGGATGCAAGCTAAGGTCTCCAAAGATGTTGTTAATGCGGTGGATAATGATGGTGTCATGGAGTTATGGCATAAGAGACTCGGTCACATGAGTGAGAAGAGAATGTTTGTGTTGTCTAAGAATGAGGTGATTCCAAGAATCTCTGGTTTGTACCTGCATAAGTGTTCGCATTGCTTTGCGGGAAAACAACATAGGGTGTCTTTCAAGTCTTCTGCGCCTTCTAGGAAACCGGAGGTACTGGATTTGGTACATTCAGATGTGTGTGGTCCAATGAGGACAAGATCTCTTGGGGGCACATCATATCTTGTGACTTTCATTGATGATCATTCAAGGAAGTTGTGGGTATTTCCTATGAAGACGAAGGATCAGGTGTTGGGATATTTCAAGCAT
>NC_027752.1:17817945-17825989 GCF_000695525.1 Brassica oleracea var. oleracea
ATGCATTCGGGTTGTGCTTGGATTGGCAGCGAGCCTTGATCTAGAGGTTGAGCAAATGGATGTGAAGACTGCTTTCCTTCATGGTGATTTGGAGGAAGAGATCTACATGGAACAACCTGAAGGCTATGTGAAAAAGGGCAAAGAAAATTTGGTTTGCCGCTTGAAGAAAAGCTTTTATGGATTGAAGCAAGTACCAAGGTAGTGGTACATGAAGTTCAAGTATGGTACATGAAGTTCAAGTCTGTTATGGGGGAGCATGGTTATACTGAGACTGATTCAGACCATTGTGTATTTGTGAAGGTGTTTGTTGAGGATGATTTTATCATCTTGTTGTTGTATGTCGATGATATGTTGATTGTGGGCAGGAACATGGACATAATTAAGGAGTTGAAAGAGCAGCTCATTGAGTCATTTGCCATGAAAGATATGGGTCCCGATTTTGAGATATCTCAGAGGGACTTCTGATCTGAAGATTACATTTGGGGGTAAGAAGCCTTTACTGGTCAGTTTTACTGATTCTGACATGTCTGGAGATGTTGATTCTAGCAAGTCTACTTTGGGTTACTTGGTAACATTTGCGGGTGGAGCTGTGGCATGGCAGTCAAGGCTGCAAAAATGCGTTGCACTATCTACCACTGAGGCATAGTTCATTGCTGCAACTGAAGCTTGTAAAGAGTTGATGTGGATGAAGAACTTCTGTGAAGAGATCGGTTTCAAGCAAGAAAAGTATGTGTTGCTTTGTGATAGTCAAAGCGCCATCTGTCTCGGGAAGAACTCTACATTTCTTTCGAAATCAAAACACATTAAGAGGAGGTATCATTGGATACGAGATGTGGTTGCTTCTAAGGAAGTGGAACTTGAGAAAGTTCATACGGATGATAATGGAGCTGATATGATGACAAAGTCTTTGCTGAGGGGGAAGCTTGAAGTATGCCGAGGGATAGCTGGAATGGTTGTTTCCTCCACCTAGTCGGAGAGGGAGTTTGTTGGGCTCCTTCTAGATGGAGGAAATCCATTGGGTTTGGTTGGTGATTACCAAACTTGGAAGTTGGACCATTGGTATTAGTCCATGAGATTAGTATTGGTCCTTGGAGGTTCTTAGGGTTAGTGAGACACATATATATAGTCTCTTGACCTAATTTTTATGGAGAGACTTACAAGAATCAAAAAGACAAAAGAGAGAAAAGAGGGAAGGATGCAGAATTTCGTCTAGGTTTGTCAAGGCAGATTTGGAGGGTAAAACGGATACTGATCGGGCTGATATTTTGTGGGAAGCTTATTCAGTCAGTGGGTTAAAGGTTACCCGAAGAGATTTGTATTTCAACGGTTGGATCTTCTGTTGACTGGGTTTTAGTGAAGCTGGTCGTTACAGTTCTTCAGCAGTGCTGTCTTGAGTGTTTGGTAAATCTGACGGTGAGATCTTCTCTGATTGAGCTGAAATTTTGCAGAGGTGTTTTTGACTGGTTTATCTTAGATTTGTACGGTGGGATTAGTCTCTGGTTGCCGGAATCTTTGTGATATGAGGTCGTTTGGTTGCTGCTGGTTTTGAAGCTTTGTGTTGCTCTCTTGTAGTTGTTGTTGTTGTTGTGTTGGAGGTAGCTCTTTGTAGCTTGAGTCTCTGTTCTGTTCAGGTTGTTGAACAGGGAGGACGTGGTTGTACTCACATACATTTATATAATGGATTGTTAAGTGGACTACGGTCTCGTGGTTTTTCCTTCTCACATCGAGGAGATTTTCCACGTAAAAAGTGTTTGTCTCATTTAGTTATTGTTTATACTATATCCTGCTATCGTCGAAATATTTTCCTCACAGGTTCACACAAGGTCAGGGGATCACGACAGTTACATTCCGCTGCGCCTCGTGCCCGCTTTCCCCAACACATCTCTGTTTACAAACTTCGATCACCTACTGAACCAAGTTTGATCAACTACGAACCAGACTGAGAGCTTTTCGATATTTTCATGGCTACTATGGTATATATGGAAAGCGGGGAATGATAAACGTTTTAATGGGAAGGACATATCACCCCTCGACACGTTAAATGTGGCCACGCAAAAAGCAGAATCATGGAAACTGGCACAGATCGACAACAGATTAGAGGAAGAAGATGGCATAAGCGCAGAGCACCGTCAAGCAGCTCCAATACATGTAGATATTGGACATCGCTATAAATGTCAAGTTGATGGATATTGGTCGGAGAAGGACAAATGGATGGGAATGGGCTTTATTCTACTAGAAGCAGAGGAGGTGATCTTGTAGGGACGGAAGTGTGTCCATCAGGTGAAATCACCATTACATACGGAAGCAAAAGCTCTTATATGGTTGATGTCTGAATTGTTAAACCGCGGGTGTGATGGAATTGTCATTGAGTCAGATTGCCAGCAGCCGATAAACGTTATCCTCAATAAGATCGAGTGGCCATCATTAGCAGCAGAATTGGATGAAATCAAACTTCTTAGTACACGACTACACGATTCTGTCTTTACTTTTATACCCCGTAACTTAAATTTCCGTGCAGACTCCTTGGCCAAAGGCAGTCGATCACGAGTTGAATGTTTTCCTAACAGGTATACTAAAGCAGCTTGCCTAAACGGACCAGAGTGATTTTTCTATAAAAGATTGGTTGATGACAAAAAAAAAACTCAACCATAATTATAGGAAATATTTGAAATAACAAAATATTTTGATTTGTTAACGCTGGATATATTATGTTATTACAAACTCTGAGAAATATTAAAGACGATTCTACAGCCAACAATTTTACAAGCGGATTCACGTCTGACTGCATCACCTTAGTCACTCTATCGGATCCATGTCCTTTGTTGCAGATCTCTTGTAAGTTGTTTATCTGTTAATTTGCATAATTTTGCATTCTCTGGAAATTGAAACTCAGACCTCATGGTGTAGAAGCTCTTGGTTAATTATAGGAAATATTTGAAATAATAAATCAAAGCAAAAAAATTAAAACAAAAGAAAGATTAAAGTCAACAACACATAAACCAAAACCATACCGGAAGGAACCATTTCGGTTTAACATGATCGGGTTCTAACGACTTTCTAATTGTCTCGTCTGTTTCCTTGGAAATAAACCAAGATTTTTTGTTCCTCGCACATCTGTGGAAGGAACCTCAGGAAGAAAGAAAGAAAGATGGAGAAGAAGCAGAGATCAGAGATATCGTCAACGGAAGCTGTTCTTCTCGGAGCTCTAGCACCAGGCGTCAATGTTAGTACTTCCTTCTTACCCCCTTTTGTGTAGATGCTCTCTGTTTCTTTTTGGTTCGGTTTATAAAACCCTAGTTGTGATCGGATCTGTTATACAGGCTCCAACATGGAACGCTCTGAGATTCGCGTTTCTTCTGCTGGGTCTCTGTCTCACTTTCATGCTCTCCATAGCTTTCACCAGTGGCCAATCCATGTTGCTTTTTCACGTAGGCTTCCTCATCGTAATCGCATCTTCCCTCTTTGTCCTCCTCAATTGGTATGTTGCTTCCTAAACTATCTTATTAGGGTTTCGATACAATACTTTCTCTGAATTGGTGTTAATCAAGTTGATGATCTGTGTGTGTGTGTGGATAGCTTAAAGTGTTCTGTTTCATGGGGTCTAATGAGTACTTATGCATCTCGGTCTTTGTGAAATTGAGTTTGGGGGTCATATAAGGGTTCTCAGTTCTCTAGTTTTGTATGTGCTTTGAAAAGATATCATCTTTTGTGTTATTTTGTTGTACTCTGAGGGTTTGTGAGATTCTAGAGGTGGATGTTGAGTCTTGAAGAGCTGATAAAAAAACCTTCAAATAGTTGCTTACCAGATGTAGTGCCTTTGTTCTGCAGGTTTCTTGCTCAGACAGGGTTAGTACCAGTTGAGACACAGATGCAGGAGCTGAACTTGGCACCTACTACTGATAAAAGCAACTGATCAAGCACAAGTTATCTTTTTAGTTACTCTGACGCAGACACAAAAGTAACTTAAAGCAAATACGAGGACTGGATTTTGGTGCAACCAGAAAAAAATCCTGTTTTTAGAGGAAGTATATAAAATCAGCTTTTACTTTCCTCAAACTCTTTTCTTGGTTTCCCCCTCTTGTTGTTTTATTTTCTTTCTTTGGCTTGATGGAGGATGCAGAAGCAAGCACAAACAGCTAGGGAACTACACAAGATCTTGATCAGGGTTTGGTTTGCTCATTCTCCAACGTTAGCTCCTTTTTCTTTGTTTGTAATTCCCAGATTAAGTTTGTTCCTCCCATATAAGAAGATGATTATTATTGGACACTGATTCTTCTTATATGTTTCCTTGTTTACAATGGATTCAAGGGTATTCTAACTCAAAATTCATCCCTCAAGTAAGAAACAAAAGAATTTGCAAAAACTTTTGAAGTTTACTTTCTTTGTTTATCTACAACCAAACTTTTTCTTGATATGTTTGTTACAACTCGAGAAAACATTCTCTTGCAAAATTGAGCAACAAATACAAGGAAACAAGACGATAACTATAGGTAGTTACAACTTGCCAAATTGGGACAGTTTCCTTTACTCACTTGTGCATCTCTAGTTGTTCATATATGCTGGAGAAGGTTCTCTTAACCTCTGACCGTTCTCCTCGAGCTCTTTCTCTCTCAGATACCGAAGAAACGGTCCAGGGTCATCCCTGAACCCATAAGCCTCTGTTGCGCTTTGTTGACCGTTGCACAACTTTTGTCCTCTAGCTTCATGGTCTTCTTCCATGTAGAGCTGAGGATAAAACATTGAGTTTTCTGAAGAGACCATTGATTGATCATTTGGTGTCCCGTACCTAGCTAAGAGACTGAACTTGGGTGATCCATGAGCCAAGAAGTTTCTCAGATTGTTTGTCCCCTGGGCTTGATAGGAACAAGCTGGTCTAACATTCTGACTCTCTCTGTATCTACGTAACCATTCAGAAGAAGAAATGCCAACAAATGGTGGGTTTGTATATGACTTGATGAAACCAGGAGGTTCCATATATCTTGTCTGGTCATGGAAGCTCTCTGCTTTGTTATGAAACCAAGAAGCGTCTTCAGGCAGTAATGGAGCAGACGGAGTAGGAGGTGAATAAGAAGAAGCAGGATGCTCCGTGCTGCTACTAACTGAGAGACTGTCAAAGGATGTCAGAGGACCTGTTTCATCAATAGGGCTCAAACCATTTGGTTTACTTTTCTCTTTACTCTTGTCAACTACCCACGCGCTCAGCGATGGAGGTCTCTCTGAGACTGTGCCTTCTTCTAGATGCTGATCTGTATTCTTAAGACCTTGCGTGAAGCTGAAGCTTCCAGAGTTTGTATCCTGTGCGCTATGGTTCACAATGACTGATGAGGTACGTCTTAGGCTTTCATCAGATGAAGTTATTGTTTGGTTTCCTGAAGTTGTGTTATCAGAGCAGAGTGGCTTCGTTGCAATGCTAGAAGAAGAGACTGGGGCAGATTGACACCTTACGAGCGGCTTGAGAAGAATGACTTCTTCCTCTTCTGCAGGCACAGCTCTTTCACTCACACAAGGGATGATCTCAACGTTTCCTATAGTAACACGTTTTCTGTGAAAGAGCTCTTCTTTGCGTTGTCTTTCACCTGAAGCTGTGCAGAAACGAGCCCCTTGCTTGTCAAAGAATAACCACTTCTGCTTACTTGTGATCTCAATAGCGGAATTGATAATCCGTTGAAGACGAAGCTCTTTGCCTCTCTTAAAACTCTCTCTTAGTATATGACTTGTGAAATCTAGAAGTAAATGTACAGGAGCCAGAGGAGCCAAGGACCTCAGTTCATGATCCTCCCAAAGAGCTACCATCACCTTAGCAGAACAGTTTTGTCCTTTCACCTTTAAGCTGTTCAAGAAATCAACTAGTTTGCTAAAGAAGTAAGATATCGCAATCTCGCTCTTCTCATCAAACCTGCATTCTTCTTCCTTGTGAAGTAGAAACGGTAGGTAGTCTAGAAATACAAGTAGGGCAGGTAAGAGAGGGCAAGAATCCAAGGGACTAGTCTTTAAACACCTCTCAACAACTCGCCCCATGATGATGAACACCATTGTTAATGCTAAGTTTGTTAACTTTGCTTCCTCTTCCGCGTTGTCTGGTTCATTAAACTCGGCTAAGTTGTGGAAGATGAAGACGAAAACCGCAACAAGTTGGATGATTCTATACGGTCCCTTTCTCGCCGGGTCCATAACTTGATAAGACTCCAACATGGCTTCTAGGTTTCTATCATCTACTGCAAATGCTGCATCCAATTCTCTCATAGTTGATGCAAATGTGCAACCAAACTCATCAAAACTGAAACAAACCATACAGAACTAAGAGAAGAACAGCTTGGGTCATCAAGATCTTGAGTTGAAAGAAAAGAACAGACCTGGATTTAAGGAAGAAGAAGCTAATTTTTCTAACAACCAGTGTCCATAAATCACTTCCAGTCTTTAATTCTTCTTTTGCTTTTACAGTGACATTTCTCTCTGATGGGTTTAAGAAGTTAAACTCTGCATCAGTAGATAGAGACTGCAAAGGAGAAGACCTGTTCTGCAGTAGTTAAAACAAGCATTTTGAGCAACACAAGGCATACACAATCTAACTGCAACTAGTAGGGAGAGAGAGTATGAGTGAATCAATCACCTTCTCAAACAACAAAAGAAGATTGTTAGAAGCACCAGGAAAAGGTTCTTTCACAGCTAAGCTTCTCACACAGTGGTACAGAGCCAAGAACTCATCACCAACATAAGTGGCCAATACAGCTAGCTACACAATTTCAAGAAAAAAATCACTTACAAAATGGCTAATAAACAAAAGAAAAAGAGTTAAGTTACCTGGTTATGAGGATTGCCACTATCAGGCCAAGACTTTGCAGCTTCAAGATAGTATGTAGCAGCAGTTGACCAATCACAATGTCCATGTGTTTTCAGATACTGTTCTCTATACCTTTCAAGATCTCCAAGACAGATATAGAAACGATGGCATAAGAATCTCCTTTTGCCTCCAGATTCCTCAGAGAGCCCCTTGTAGTAATATCCTCTGACTTTAGAAATCAGATTCTTGTAAAACTCTGCAGCTCTTAGCAGAAACAGCTTGAATGCTTTCATATGAGTGTTTGACTTGGAAGGATCATCTGCTTTGAGGCCTTTGCGAAACTCGTCGATGTGTTTATAGTGAAGCTTCCAGAGACAGAACTCTACTTCTTGAAGCTCTTCTTGCTGGAGATTGGCTTTGAATATTTGCTCGTAGGTCGAACCTGCTTTCGTGTATAGCTCTGAAACATCTGGATGCAGTATACCCTTCGTGTGGATTAATGTCCATAGCTGCTTCTCAATGTTGTTCACCTGAGAAAGAGATCATTAGTAAGATTCTTTCAAGCTAAAAAAAAGCATCAAGATGGTTTTTTACTTTACCTCTACAAGAAAATTACTTTTGGATGCTTCCATCTTCTTTGGAATTAGACAAAGATCTTATAGATGTGTTTGACAAGTGACAAGAGAGCACAAAAGCATCCTGAGAAAGAATGAAAACTAACAAAGATTAAGAATCAGACACTGTGTTTGGTCTGCAAGAAAACAATTTTAAATCAACAACCTCAACTGGGTAAGCTCAAAGTCGCAAGCTTTGACAGAGTTTAATGAAACCCAGAAGATGAAATCTTTAAAAGAGTTACAGTGACAAAAGCACCAAAGAGAGAAGAACACACATCAGATGGAGCTTAAAGAGACATCAACATCACAAAAGCAGTGTAGAAAAGAGAGGGGAAGAAGAAAATCGAGGGAGAGAGTGAATCTTTAGATGGATAACGATGACACTAAGAAGAAGAGGTTACCAGAAGAAACTTGGACGTACGGACGTTTAGACAGGAACAGCTTAAAGATAGAAGAAGCCAAGCTAAGTGTATAATCACATGGAAGAGAGAGAGAGAAGATAAGTCAGTTGTGAAACGGACAAAGTAGAAAGGTAGCTGATGATGATAATGATGATGATGATGAATTGATGTTGATGATGATGAGGATGATGGAGGTGCAAAGGTGGATACATATCTAATCCATTAGTCCACTTCTTCTTCTAAGT
>NC_027752.1:17826028-17827230 GCF_000695525.1 Brassica oleracea var. oleracea
CCCAATTTCTTGAATGATTTTCTTAACCATGCTAATTAATTTTCAATTGATTAGGTTAACCGGAGTTACGGAGCAAATCAAATTCACACACTTTTGTAGATTCCTTGACGTCAAAGCCAAACTTTCTTTATATTTTTAATACGATGGTAAGATGAGTCATGAGACTCGATCTAGAGGATAAGCGATTAAGGTAAAAAAATGGGACCACCAAATATTTTAGACCATCAGTTTTTATTTTGTTATGATAATATTAATAATTATACATTCTTTTAAGACCACCAAAAATTATTTCTCACAAAAAAATATTGTTTACAGGCGGGTTATTTTTGTCATATTTTATAAGACGTTTTAGTTAAAAGTACAAAACCTAAGTAAGTATATTAATTATATATTTACAGTGGAAACATTTTACAACTTCTATGCATAACATTTTATAAATTTTATAAATTAAGACAAAAATCTTAAACATCTTATATTATACGATAGAGTATAATTAGTTATTTATAAGCATTACTAAAAGTATTATTTAATATTTTGAATTAATAAATATGAAGATCATATACATTTTTAGTCGAAAGCTTTTGCTAATCACTATATTCTTCTTCTTTTTTAATATCTTACAAGCTTACTATGGACGACGCATAGTGAGGTTCGACAATGAAACACCTGCGGACCTTGGCATGGGCATTAACCCAAATGTGGTTAACAACTGTTTTTGTTTTGTGAGACTGCAGTCTTGATATCACTAGGGACATTGCCCCGCGCTTGCGCAGAGTTATAGACATATTTCTTGTTTCATCTCAATATTTGTTAGGGTTATTGTAGCTGTGAATTTTGCGTTTTGGGTTGATCATTGTTTTTTTAAGTTTTTTATTGTTATAGGGTTAGAGTTGTGATGATGTACTGTGTATGCACTGTTCTCCACTCATGAAGGACTAAACTGTGTTAGTAATGTGATTGATATAGTTCGTGTTGTTGCTTGTTGTGTCACTGAGACTTATTGTTTATTTGTCTTTTTAATTTGTTACTTGTACTGTTGAGATTACATAAATTATATTAAGGTTGTTGAGAGTACATTTTGTTTCTGGATATTTTTTCACCTGTTTAGTTTGTGTAAGTTGTGTGTATTAAGTAATAATTTTTTTTTATTCTTATTATGTTGGTTATATGTTTTTTTACTTTTAAACTTGTTGTTTTTACCG
>NC_027752.1:17827352-17827547 GCF_000695525.1 Brassica oleracea var. oleracea
GTTGACATTGAGCATATAAGCTATTTTTATAAGACAAGAGGAGTGAGTAGGTGGAGATGTTGTTACCACATTTGTGTATGTTGGGATTGTCTCTTGTATCTCCTGGTGTGGCTGTGTTTGTTTCTCTTTTATTTAATGGGTAATATGTAAACAAAAATCATTGTTAGTTGTATTTATCAGAGTTTGTAACTTACT
>NC_027752.1:17827590-17830920 GCF_000695525.1 Brassica oleracea var. oleracea
TTGTCGTCTTCGTCTTCTTCGTAAGCATCTGTGAAAGTAAGTTTGTAGATTGTTAAATATTTGGCCGTGTAGTTTATATTTGTTTAGCTGGTTCAATGTATGTGTCGTTGAGTTTTAGTTGAGTTAATTGGTTTGGTATATTTGTTTTGAAGTTTATTTGTAAGACTAGACAAAAAGAGAGGTGATCATTAATGATTCGTTATTGTGGTTTCTTTTAAGCTGTAAAATAAAGATTTCTGTAAAATTAAATTGATAAGTAAGGGAGATAAATAGACGACCACAAATCTTGGGTAGGAAATATTTTTTATAATTGATGTTAGCACAATATAAATAGTAATATAAAGGGAATTATGTGTTGATTGTTTCTTACGGATCAATGAGGAGACGGATAACGACTCGAGTTGTTTCTTTGGTGAGGCCAGAGCCCTGGACAGAACGGATTTGCCCAACCACATCTATGAGTTTACATATCAGTTATGATATCAAAACATAATATAAACCCAGATGCAATATGATAATATACTTGAAAGTTCTAGGTTTGTGTTCGCAATCACTTGAAGATTGTCGAACAGTCTAATCTTGACTGAAGATTGATCTCAGGAGCACCCGTGATGACTTCATCAATAATGGTTAGTGAGATGAAACGAATGAGGAATGGATGATCAGTTATCTTGTACATGCTTGAGCACCTAGAAACCTCAAAACGATAGACTTTCACAATGGAACCAGCTTTCAAAGATGGCATGTAACGATTAGCACGTCCGACGGGAGTAAACCCATGAATCACGAAATCTGTAAATAATATTATTAAACAAAGAATCAGGAAATAAATTAAAACAGTTATGTTAAATAAGTGTTATAGATCGAAGATTAACTTACATTTTCATCAAGGAAGAGAACCGTGATTCCTACAAACTCTCTGTCTTTCTTGAAGTTCAGGGAATCCCAGAAGTGAGGTTGAGAGATGTGGACATGAAGAGTTCACCGGTGAAAAAATAGATTACGAACAGACACATGGTGCAACTCTGTAACTCAGACTTGTTTGAGACAATGAAGAAAAGAACTCAAACTCATGTTAAACGACAAAAGTTTACAATATGAGAAAACTATAATTGTTGCAAACTTGAGCTTTTTTTCATATAACGTGATGAATCTCATTTAAAAATGAAACCCATAACGCACTTGTAGGCCCGACCCTCAGAGGAAGCCGAAGAAGTAAGAGCTTCCGACCTTCATAAATATATATTAGATTCGACCATCAATGTACAAAGTATCATTTAGCTTAGTGGTATAAATGTTGGTGTTTATATCTCAATAACCGGGTTCGAGCCATAGACTTGACATTTTTTTCACATTTTTTAAAAGTGGGGTCCATAAAACGCTGACGTGGCGCTGAGGAATGAGTAAAAACTATTATAATAGATTACGAATGGGTGAAAATTATTTTCCTCCCAGCCTAAATAATTGTTAATAAATAATTTTATTTATCAGATATATTTCTAAACATAAGATAAGAACAAAACAAAATATTTTGACAGATCCCATGTAACAGAGACGTCCAACATATAAATCAATAAATTGTCTTATTATGATTTAATAACTAAAGTAATTAAATGATTTTTATTGTACAAAATAGTTGTCTTATTCCTATTTTGAAAAATACGATAGTTGTTTCATCCTTGCACCTTTCGAAATACATAATTAAGACAATTATGTGAAATTGTGAAATTGCATCTTATATACACAATTTTTGTCCTAAGTAAATCAATATCCTAAATCCCACACCATATTACTTTTGTTGATCACAAAACTTGTTGGATCATAGGTAGTTTGCTAATTTCACCATTTTTTTGGGTTTTAAGCCAATTCATTCTTATCTTTTTTCTAGTTCGGTTTCAAATTATGTTGAAACTCTGGACTTTGATTGTGTGTACTCGTGATTTCAAATTCTTATTGTGAATACTATAGCTTTCTTGATATTTACACAAGGAATCGTGTAAATAAAATAAGATGACATTGATATAGATGGTCTTATAAATTACTATACAATATTATGCAATAATAAACTGAAAAATTCTTCACTGAATATACTCTCGATCAATCTCATATACTACTTTGTATATAGTATGTCTCGTATTATAGATTAATGGATTGTGTAAATTGCATGTATTTTTTCTGGTCAGATATCCACGACCAATTGTATATTTTTGTTTATTGTTATCCTGATGTATGATAAGCTAAACTATTAAAGATTAAGGATAAAAGTCCACGAAATCTTCACCTAAATCTCATATTATAAAATTTAATAAACCACAGGATAGATTACAATATTTTCAATTTTTCACTAGATATAATCTCAAAAATGACGCGTCTCGTTTGTTATAGTATGGACCCCTTCGTATTAAAAACAAAGACAAACTGTGCACGCAATTGAATGGAAATGTACCAGCACAACTTATCTTCGTGTTTTTCATTAAATAAATAAAGAGAGGAAATATCTTTGATGATTGATGTCGATCTATGAAGATAGATAGATACATTTCCTTTATTTTTTATTAAGTTTTGTGAAAAGGTTATTTGTTGGGTTTTATATTCAGAAGCACCCCATGATGGTGTCTACGTACATCCTTAGTATCCTACAAAGTAAGCAAGCCTTCGTAAACTGTAATCCTACAAAGTAAGCAAGCCTTCGTAAACCGTAACATGTTATAAATCAATCGATGGATGTCCATAATCGACCCGGTACATAACCGGTCCATACACTTAGAGAGAGAGACGGTCCAACCCTAAAGAGAAAGAGGCGGCCATGACCTTAGGACAGAGAGAGAGACGGCTTATGCTTTGGAGAAAAGGAAACTCTATTTCATTTTCATTGTAATTGTTATCTTTCCATTATTATGTATTAGTAGTTTTCCTAATCCTTGTTGGTTTAGGTTTTTGGATACTTTTTTTCTATGACTTGTAATCCTTATATAAAGGAACTCATGTTATGATTAATAAAACACAGAACTATTCAATCTTCAATCTTCTAATTACAACACGTTATCACCACTATTGTTCTCTGCCATCAAAGCTAAAATCGCCAATCCCTTAAACCTAACCTAGCCGGCGACTTTAACCTAATCCCGACGAACCCTAATTCGTCCTAGCTCGCGTTCCAGCTCGTCAGCAACCGATCAGCTCCATCCCTAAGGTGTTCCTGATCCTAGACGACCTCAGCTTCCGTTCGCATCACAGCTAGCTCGTGTTCCTGATCAACCAGCTCGTAATCCCGATCAGCCGCTTGAAAACCCGATAGGAAGCAGCTCGCGAACCCGATAGGAAGCAGAC
>NC_027752.1:17831027-17831139 GCF_000695525.1 Brassica oleracea var. oleracea
CAAAGGTATACCGATTAATCTAAGAACATAATGATCAAACCCTAAAAACCTAATTCATTATTATGGAAATCCAATGTTCTTGATAAACCCTAAAAATTGGTATAACCTAAAA
>NC_027752.1:17832041-17833514 GCF_000695525.1 Brassica oleracea var. oleracea
AAATCCAGATACACAATGGTGTTATTACCAAAGGTCAGACATGAATGGATGTGTCTCAGATTCCAGGACTTTGAATCTGTGGATGAATATCATTTTGCTTTGTCCAAAATCTTTTACAAACTGAGACTATGTGGTTAAGTGGTAACAGAGGAGGACTTACTGGAAAAGACCTTCCTCACAGCCGATCCAAGAGATCTATTGTTACAACATATCTATAGAGAAAAAGTTTTCACCACCTATAATGATCTGCTCTCATGCCTAACTGAGCAGAGTAATCAGTTGCTAAAAAGAAATAGTGAGATGAGATATCCTGAAGCAAATAAGACTGATATGGATTAAGATGAATCCAAGGCAGCCGTGTCCAATGTAACTGATGGTGTGGCCGGCATGTCTATTGACTAAAGAAAGATCTCGACATGCTAATTGTGTTTTTAAGTCTTTGATTTGTGTTTTGCTTTAAACCTAATTGTCATTCATGATTTTATATATAATAATAGAATTCATTTTAGTTTATTACTATTATATATTGTCTGATCTTACTCGATAATGTGAATGATTGATAAAGAAATCACCTAAAAGGCATTATTGTACGGTATAGTAGCCTAGTAAGAAATCTATGGCTAAGGCATTGCCTAAAGGGCATTATATACACCCAAGAATATATGACCCATTGAGTTAATATGATTTCCAAATAGAAACAATGGGCAAAAGGAAACAAGTTCCTTCAGATTTAAGAAAGAAAGAAAACGCCTAAGACCCTTTAAGAAAGTGGTCAAGACTATACTTATGTAATCTACTGATCAAAACTATGCTACAGATCAGTATGATAAGAGGCAAGAGCCGTGGTGATCATACTGATATATCCCACGCAAATTATACACTTTATGGCAAGACAGGATTAGCCATCCTAGTCTAAACTTGATGCAAAGATTGATATTGAGAAGGCACAAAGAGTAATCCCATAAGATCTCACGTTGTGAAACATGTACACAAAGGGAAAACTCATTAGGCTTTATTGTCCTAAGCATCACGAAATTATAGTATGTTCATGAGGGGGAGAGAGGATAAACCTGTGATACATGATCAATACTACAAATTTGTGAACAAATTCGTGAACCATGGTCTATGACCATGATATAAACGGCTTGGTCGTGCAGTCCATTACCTATAAGGATCGGACATCCATCCTAAAGCTTAGGGACATCATGGATTTACATGTATATAAAGTAAAAATATATCAGGCCATATAAGTGAGCATAGATATTCCCATCTCAGATTGAATACGGGTCATAAACCAGACATACACCATCTTAAGAGACTTTGAATAAACCACCACAGACATATGTGCCGTCTAAGATGAAACCTCAGAAGAGGATTGAGAATATATGTTGGATAAGAGTATGACTTTCTCCCACGACTTCTAAGAGACCTTGAGCCAAATATGGGTGATCAGAAAGTGGCCAGGTACACGGA
>NC_027752.1:17834622-17845556 GCF_000695525.1 Brassica oleracea var. oleracea
GCCAAAGAGAATATCCGTGAGGATGTTTTTGGTCGAGGACCATAGTCTACATGTCTGACCAAAGTATAGAGTGGTCGATAGCAAAGGTTCACTTCTTGACCATGTACACACGATGTCAGAAGACATGAGAAAAGACCGGAAAGATCAAAATGGTCCAATTACGGTTCAGTAATAAACTTGGCCGATTTGATTACTCCCTTCCTGCACGTCCAGAAAAGATCACGCATCAGATGTGTAGGCTAAAGAACCTGCACTGAGGTTCACATCAGGGGGAGCAGTACGTGTTGTACTCTTTTTCCTTCATCATGGTTTTGTCCCACTGGGTTTTCCTGATAAGGTTTTAATGAGGCAACATTAAGCGTATTACAATCCCTGAATGGTTATGGCATCCAAGGGGAAGTGTTATAAATCAATTGATGGATGTCCATAACCGGCCCGGTCCATAACCGGTCCATACACTTAGAGAGATAGACGGCCCAACCCTAGAGAAAGAGAGAGGCGGCCGTGACCTTAGGAGAGAGAGAGAGAGAGAGAGGCGGCTTATGCTTTGGAGAAAATGAAACTCTATTTCTTTTTCCTTGTAATTGTTATCTTTCCATTATTATGTATTAGTAGTTTTCCTAATCCTTGTTGGTTTAGGTTTTTGGATACTTTCATTTTCTATGACTTGTAATCCTTATATAAAGGAACTCGTGTTATGATTAATAAAACACAGAACTATTCAATTTTTAATCTTCTAATTACAACATAAGAGACATTTTCAATGTTCCCTTTTTTATTATTAATCTGGGGTATCCCAAATTTTTAGAAGGGCATATACTAATTTTCAAAAGTGAAATCCACATGATAAATGATTTATCTGGATATTCAAACAAAATCTAAAATAGGGCTTATTTATGTATCTTCATAACTCTGTTAGATTAGTCATTAAATAGCTTTTCATTCAATTTCATATATATAGTTTGCAGAAAAACATGCGGATACGTCCACCTTACACAGATGTCTTAATCTCATCTGGCTCGTAGACTAGAAATCCAGAACTGTGGCCAAGTGGCAAGAGATTGTACGTTGCAGGAGTTGAAAACTCGATTTGCCTTGTAATACTTTATAGCAGATTTTTTTGGTAGGATTAAGATTATTAATTCTCTTGTTTTTGGTAATACGAATTACCGCGAATTTCTTCCCAAGTCAGTTTTAAAGAAAAGAAAAGCTCGCATGAAGAGATTCAAAACCCAAGTAGACAAAAAAAAATGCAAAATCACAAAACTCGATCACACCAGAAAAACAAAACAGTGCATTGGTAGATCTGATATTGTATAGACTAGTGCTTGTATATTAATTTTGAATTAATTCCTCGGGGCAAAATCGGCATATTCATTCATCAGCAGAGACCAGTGATTCAAAATTAATTCAAAATTAATATACAAATTAACAAAATTGATTTTTATATAAATCGACCAATTTTCCTTTAATAAAAAATAACAGAGTTTGAACTGTCAATTAAACTTCGTTTGCATGTTTATTAAAAAATTCTAGCTTTTTACGTTTAAAATAATAAATAATTGATAAAAAAATCATATTTGGTTGAGGAGGGAATCAAACACAGGTTAGAGCATTTACTCATCTGAATCTCAACCACTATGCCAAGCATTGTGACTCATTGTTTTTACTCTCCATGATGTTCTATTTATTGTAACTAGAGGTTTAGCGGGGTCGTGGACGTAGTTGTTGGTCTTTGTAAATCTTTGCAGGTGATGTAGTCTTTATGTAGTTGTTGTTTTGTAGTCTATTTCAATGAGTGTGTGTTGTTGTAATTCGTTGGGGGTTAGCTGAAGGTTAAGAATTGTAGGACTCGTCTCTGCTCTAGTGACGGAGTACATCTTCTGCCATATAATCATCCCAAGAATGATTTCATAGTTTTTTTGGTTCTATAAGGACTATTACAAATAGGTAGCAAATACATTTCCCATTGGAATGTTTCACTCATTGCATCATGTCACTCCTTGTCTGCACCGAGCAACCTCTAGCATAGCAGTCAGATTGAATTTAAAACTTCTGATTCAAGATTATGTGACTGGTCCAAGAATTATGAACCAATAAGATGAAAAAGTTGACTATGATTCGAGGTAGCCAATAGCTTGAAAAGCTTCTTGGATGCCGTGTGTTCGATAGAAAAGGAGATGAACTTTTCTTTTTTTCAGTAGATATATTATCGAACTGAATCCTTTTTGTATGGGAATGAATAGAATATCTATAGCGATTACATGATCTTGGCTTCTGACTTGAGACGCATGGTAATCTGAATAGGTTGATCTTTGAGTAAGTGAAACATGACAACAATTGTCACATTTGCATCAGTAATCATAAATTTTAATATCTATATTTATGTGTTGATTCTACCAAAATATTGTTTAATAAAATCAGAAAACATACAAGCTCGTAATTTGAAAGCAAGTAGAACTTTTACATGATCCATAAGGTATGAACTATGAGATATACACCTTATAAGTTGTTCTTTATTATGAGATGCACTTAGAAGCCAGAGTTTTCATTATATCATCACATTACTAAAGAAATTAAGTAATCAACAAAAATTAAAATAGGTTTGGGGGTGAATTCATATTGATTCAAGATCTATTGCACATTCAAACACATGCGGAAGAAATAGTATGAAAAAAGCTTCTTATAAAATAGCTATTACTCATTCATGAATTTTGTTCTACTTCTCGATTAGAAATCTTTTTTAAAAAATATTAGTGAATTCATATTGTTTTTATCCTGTTGAAGTTTTCTGAAATTTATATATGTGGAAATAGGATGGATTGTTTTCTGCTGACAATCTATTTTCCTAAAACTATAAGTTCCATCTGATTTCTTGATATTATTTCATCTTTGAGTTTGGACATGTTATAAGAGTTTTTGGCAGCTATTCAGCGTGTGTAATATTTTTTTAGAGAACATCGACAGCAAAACAATTTCCATAGAGACACTCATCAAAGAACACACATCAAGCAAGCAAGTAGTTAGTTATTTGATCGTAGACAGAACGACCTCTCTCTAGCGAAAGAAGCTCGATGTAAAAAAAACAACAGAAAACTATTTTTATTATGAAAATCATACAAAACAGTTAAATCCATCAGGACAGCTTAAAGGACCACACAATTCGTCCATTTCCCGTTAAAACTCACGTCTGCATCACAACTCTTTTTCCCATCATCACTGGCATGTCGTCAACTGCCTTAAGGTACGGATGCTGTGTAGCTCGTCTTGCTGGTACGAAACGCTTCGATTAAAGAACTTGTTTTGTTGTTCTTGTTGTTGATTATCGGCTCGTTCTCGACAGCTGATGTAGATGTCCGCCATGGAAGAGAGAATCAGAGTTTTAGAGAGAGAGATAAACTAAGTGTTTAAAAAAAAAAAAAAAAAAACTGCGTAGGAAAATCCAAAGGTCATTCTGTATTTTTGAGATTTTTCTGAAGCGAAGAAGAAAGCTAAATGGGTTTTCTAAATGATTCAATGCATAAAAGTCAGACGGGCCAATCTCTATAATTTCTGTTATAAAGTCCATTTCTATTATTGTTTTAAGTCGTGATTACACAGTTTTTTTCTAAGTAGGACCCACCAATGCTAATGTGGATGAGGAGAGAAAACTATACTATTATAATATATATATAGATAAGTTTCAGCCATTAATTTACAAAGTATCCTTTAGTTTAGTGGTATAAATGTTGGTATTTATATCTCACTAACCTGGATTCAAACCACATGTTTAACACTTTTTCACACTTTTTAAAGTGGAACCCACCAAAATGCTGACGTGTCGCCTCAGGAAAGAGAGAACTGTATTATTATATTATAGATAGATTATGTGTTTTAGAAAAAAAAACTAATGAATATTTCATTCTCATTATATTTATTAATAATTTACAAGATATGTGTCCAACATAATAAAATAAAATTACAAATTATTCATATTATAATTTTTTCAAAATTTTCATATAATTCATAATATATAATACATACATAATGTATAAATATTTATGTTTTTTTAGAAAAAAACTAATGTATAAATATTTCTGTGTTTTAGAGAAAAAACTAATGTATAAATATTTTTTCACAAACCGAAAACTCAGAAATGTGGAAGGAAATAAGATTCAACGTGAAACAAGTAAGAGCATCTACAACTCCACTCCATAATTTACTGCAAAATAGAGTGAGAAATGGAGTGATGAACAAACAAAAAAACTTTTACTCTATTTATGGAGTAATCACTTTTTTGTTTGTTCATCACTCCATTTCTCACTCTATTTTGCAGTAAATTATGGAGTAGAGTTGGAGATGCATGCGGGGAAGCACTTTGTAAAAAAAAAACGTGTAAATGGGGGAAGAAGAAGCCTATTTGAGTGTGCAACAGTGTGTTTATAAGATGTCGGGTTGGGATCTTTGCACTGGTGACGTACTGACGTGATTTGATCTGACCCGTAAGAATATCGTTGATAAGGATTAACCAAATAATTAATAATAGGTTTAAATCCGCGCCATGTGCGAAATTAAACATTATATATATATATATATATATATATATATATATTATATTAGGTATTATATGTTTTTTACATATTATGAAATAATAAATATATGAATAAATAAAAATTCAGTAACTATTACATATATAATTAAATTGGTGTCAACATATAAATAAATTTTATTAATTCAAACAATATTTTTCTATTTGATCGGATATATAATTAAATTTAGATGATATTAACATATATAGTATATTTTTAATATTAATATCTATTAAATGATGCTTTATATTTTTATGTTTTTTTATCATTTGTATATTTTATAGCAAAAACTTTAAATTTACTCATAACAAAAAAATTATTGTGGGATTAATAATTTTAGTAATTTATATTTTTAATAAATTAAGTTGTCAATGATTATTCAGAGCTTTCATCAAAAGAAATTATTCAAAGTAAATTTCGACATTAAAATATTTATGTATTTTATATGGTATATAATTGAATTTAAAACGATACATGTATCTTTTAATCTTAATAATTAATTAAATTAAACTTCTTACTTTTATGATTTTGTAATTATTTGTATCTTGTCATAACAAAAATTTTAAACCATGGATCAAAAAATTTGAATGTGAGAATTTTAACAGTTTTAGTAATTTATAGTCATTTTTAAAAATCTAAAATATAACATATACAGAAAAATTTAAATTTTTATTATATGGTTCATGTGGTTGTTTAATTTATTTTAATATTTTAAATTAAACAAATATGATAGAAGATATACTAATTTTTATCAAATCTTTATTATTCAAAATCACTAATTGTCATATATACTTTAGCCACATTAGGCAGTTCCGTAACTTTTATTTAAGAAAATAATAAAAAACATTAATAATGAATTTATGGTTAGTTTAATAAAAAACTTATTATATAATTAGATGGACCGACATATTTCTCTAAAGATTCTAAGAATTATCGTAGTGATGACATGTGGCTACAAAAAGAAGTTGTAATGTTTCTCAATTAATATATAGGAGATTATCATCACAAATTTTCTCTGAAAATGTATAAATATTTTTTCACAAATTTCATATAATTTATAATATATAATACATAATGATGTGGAGATTTCTCGGTGTTTAGAGATGCTAAGGATTTTATATAAATACACTATAATATATAATATGAATATTTTGTAATTCAATTTTATTATTGTTTGACACATATCTTGTAATTTATTAATAAATATAATGAAAATGAAATATTCATTAGTTTTTTTCTAAACACACAGGAACATTCATAAGTATAAATAGAACATCATAGAGAACATAAAAATGAGTCGGGCTTAACATAGTGGTTGAGATTTGGATGAGTTAATACTCTAATCTGTGTTTGATTCCCCCACGACAACCAATTTAAAATGATGTTTATTAATTAAGTATTATTCCAAACGTAAAAAACCACGTAAGATTTTTTATTGGTCACTAATCAAACTTTAATTGACAGCTCAAATTATGTTATCTTTGAGTAACAGAAAATTGTTAAATGTTTGTAAAATCCAAATTTTGTCAATTCGTACATTAAATTGGAATTAATTGAGTGTTAATGTGCATAAACTAATTTGGACCGTTGGACTCCGTCGATGTAGAAATATGTTGATTTCCCCCATTCCTCAAAACATTTCATGATTACATATGTAAATCTACCTAAAACACCTTGCATCGTCTTACATTGTCGTTCAAGTGTGGTGTATTTTGTATTTAATGTCACTTAAATTTATAGTTATACTACTTTATGTCATCATCTTGTATTCTTGTAAGTCTCCTGACATATATATCCATATTAAGTTCCAGAAAAAAATCGGCTTAGATTAAGTTTCAATACATTGTTTTGAAATATCAGTGACGAAAAAATGTTTTAATCTATGGAAGCCATTGAACTAAATTGACAAACATAAAACCAATTATCCATTATATTCAATGTAATATCAAAGGAATCTAAAAATTAAAATGGACGAATTAGATTCATACAAATAAATGAAGTTGTTAGAGATGAATTCATGAAGATTTGATTACAATTTTACATGCATGAGAAGCTTGAAAAATGACCAGGAGTATTGCATCGGACAGAACAAATAATCCTATTATCAGTACACCTTCTGTAACCAAGATTCAATAGATCTACGCGCTATGCAACTCGGTCTTAAGCCTTTCAAAATTGGTTACAAAACTGATGATAAACGTTTACAAGCTAATTTGAGCATATGATCAATATAACATAATAGAATAAGTTAGCCGATCAAAGAGGACAGCCAAATATAAACATAACAAATATAGATCTAACCACCGAGCGGAAATAATGGGCAAAACTAGACCTGAAAAAGAGGTTAAAACCCTAATTTCAAAGTAACATAATTAACGACCACAAAATAATTAAAAAAAACTACTCTATCTGTCTAACCCTTTTTTACCCTCAACAGAACCAATCGTTCATTTATTCTTCTGCACAATCTCTCACATTTCTATTTCTCCCTCTCTTTTCACAAGGGAAGGGTGTAAAAGAAACCAAAAAAAAAAACTTAAGCAAAAGAGTAATAAGATAACTCAAAAAACCAAACAAAAAAAAATAATACATAATGGGTGGTGTCAAGTTGTTATTCATCTTTGGTCTATTGATCTTAGCTATGGTAGCTAAATCCGTCAAAGCGACCTACCCATTGACTAAATCTTGCATCAAAGGACAAGGTTGCATCGGAGATGATGATGAACTTGAATCTCTAATGGATTCAGAGACAAACCGCCGTCAACTTGCTAGAGGACGTCGTTACATTGGCTATGACGCTCTCAAAAAGAACAATGTGCCTTGCAATAGACGTGGCCGATCTTACTACGATTGCAAGAAGAGGAGAAGGAACAATCCTTACAGGCGTGGATGCAGTGCAATCACGCATTGCTATAGGTACGCTAAGTGAGAACGAAATGATAGAGAGAGAATGATATGATTCAACAACGTTCGACCTTTATCCTTCATTCTTAATCGTTAATGATTTTTCTTTCTTTACGTACCTCATGTTATACGTATGATTCTTTTTATGTTTTTAAATTTAATCATCATCATCATGATGCATATAAGCTTTTGATTCGTTGATATATTGCATATTTCCTTTGTTGTTGTCCTTTCATTTTGTTTCCTTCATATATTAAGTTTCGTTTGTCTATTATATACATCATGATGTTTTGGTATTTATACAATTACGCATTTGTTTTTAAACTAGGCCTTAATTGGACCTCTCTTCTTCTTTTATTTATCCATTTGTAATTTATCTCCATTCAAAAGCGCCAAAGCTTATTTTATGGATCAAATTCTATCGGACTAGTATATGGAAACCTTATTTCTTATTATCAACAAAATGTGGTAGATAACTTTTGGTTTATGAGAAACCATACGAGGGCTTCATGCTTAAGTTTCTGAATGGAGAGCATGTATTTTGGTTTCAATTATGAGGATCTCAATATCAAGGTTGTTTTGGATAGACAAAAAGCCGAAACTAAACGGAACCTTTCATTTTTGTGAGAAAGATTATCGGCTTCAGTTTAATATCTTAAAATGAACCTCCTCAAATTTACTATTGATTTTGCCAGTGGATTGTTTAGGAGTCTTTTTTGTCATAAAAATAACGTTTACTCAATTAAGATTCTGTGAACCAAACTGGTAGCTCTAAATCCATGTTGACGATAATGGACAGTTATTTTCGAGCACTGCGTGCAAATCTATCTGTCTTTGTATTTTGCGTTTGTGGAACATATATGATTTCAATGTAAACGAAACTCTCCTTCAGGATTTGATATCTTCCAAAGATGTTGCAGACCATCTTCTGGTTCTGAAACCATCTTCTTGTTCTGAAACCATCTTCACCAACTGAAAACAATCTGTCGTAAACGTCACAAGAAACTGTCGTAGATTTCTCATGCTTTCTATTGTCCAAATGAGCGCTTCTATTTCCGAATGTAGGCGTGACATGCAGACTCTCGTGTTCCTTGCCCACCAAATTCCGATAGAGTACACTACAAGAAAACACAGTTTTAGCAAAGAAATTTAACGATGAAAACTAATCCTCGTGAAATTACGTTGACTTAACGATGAAATTGCGAGCAAATAAAGTTTCCTCGTAACGGCCTTGTAAAATACCGAGTAATGCGTTTCCTCGTAAAATCGTCGTAAGTTGACGTGGTTTTTCCGAGAAAAATGTGTTTCGTCGCAAATTCGTCGTAAAATTAGCATGATTTTTACGAGGAAATAACTTACAAGGAAAGAACAAGAAATCCACCAACTTAACACGTTTTTTTTGCCACCAACCTAATATTTCGTCGTAAATTCGTAGCAAAATTCAACTACCAGATTCGAAAATTTTCTATAAATATGGAGGTTTGAACATAATTTTAAGCACACCAACAAGAAAAAAAAACGTGAAAAAAATGTCGGGCTTGGGAAATATTTTCGAGTTGCGGAGGTGGATGTATATGCATAGAGATGCTAACGGGAGAGTGACGAAAGAATATCTTGCTGGGTTGGAGCGTTTTATGCATCTAGCAGATTCTACACCGCTCGCCCAAGAAAGCGGTAAAATATTCTGTCCTTGTAGGAAATGTAACAATTCAAAGTTGGCAAATCGTGAAAATGTTTGGAAGCATTTAGTAAATAGAGGTTTCACGCCAAATTATTATATCTGGTTTCAACATGGAGAAGGTTATAGTTATGATCAGAATGAAGCTAGTAGTAGTAATAGCAACTTTCAAGAAGAACCGGTTGATCATCAATTGCATAATGCACATAGTTACCATCAGGAGGATCAGCCGATGGTAGATTATGATAGGGTTCATGATATGGTAACTGATGCATTCGTAGCTCATGATGATGAAGATGAAGAACCTAACATAGATTCAAAAAAGTTTTATGAAATGTTAGATGCGGCAAATCAACCACTTTACAGTGGTTGTAGAGAAGGTCTCTCTAAATTGTCATTGGCTGCTAGAATGATGAATATTAAAACTGATCACAATCTACCTGAAAGTTGCATGAACGAATGGGCAGATTTATTTAAAGAGTATTTGCCGGAAGACAATGAGTCTGCTGATTCTTATTATGAGATTCAGAAACTGGTTTATAGTCTTGGGTTGCCTTCGGAGATGATAGATGTTTGCATCGACAACTGCATGATCTACTGGGGAGATGATGAGAAGTTGGAAGAATGTCGATTCTGCAAGAAACCACGATTCAAGCCGCAAGGAAGGGGACGTAATAGGGTACCGTACCAAAGGATGTGGTACCTACCAATTACAGATAGATTGAAAAGATTGTACCAATCGGAGCAGACTGCTGGAAAGATGAGGTGGCATGCCGAGCATACTCAGACGGATGGTGAGATGACTCATCCATCAGATGCAAGAGCCTGGAAAAATTTTAACAAAGTACATCCGAATTTCGCTAGCAATAGCCGGAATGTGTACCTCGGATTATGCACAGATGGATTTAGTCCATTTGGAATGTCAGGGAGACAATATTCATTGTGGCCTGTCTTTCTTACGCCATACAACCTGCCACCGGAGATGTGCATGCAACGGGAGTTTTTATTCTTGACCATATTAATACCCGGTCCGAAGCATCCAAAAAGGTCACTTGATGTTTTCCTACAACCACTGATAAAAGAGTTGAAAGATTTGTGGTCAACAGGGGTGAGGACGTATGACTGCTCAACGAAGAAGAATTTTACGATGCGAGCTATGCTTTTGTGGACCATAAGTGACTTTCCTGCCTATGGGATGTTGTCTGGATGGACTACACATGGGAGATTAGCTTGTCCATATTGTAATGGAACGACAGATGCATTTCAACTGAAGAATGGTAGAAAGACAAGTTGGTTCGATTGTCACCGTCGATTTCTTCCAGTTGGCCATCCGTACCGAAGAAACAAGAATTTGTTTAGGCACAAAAAGGTTGTGAGAGACACTCCTCCTCCATATCTAACTGGAGAACAAATTGAAGCGCAAATCGACTACTACGGAGCTAACGAAACAGTTCGCTGGGGTGGTAATTGGCATGTCCCTCGTAATATGCCTGATTCTTACGGTGTTCATCACAACTGGCACAAGAAGAGTATATTTTGGGAGTTACCATATTGGAAGGATCTCCTTCTGCGCCACAACCTTGATGTGATGCATATAGAGAAGAATTTCTTTGAGAACATCATGAATACAATATTGAATGTCCCAGGGAAGACAAAAGACAACATAAAATCGAGGTTGGACTTGCCGGATATTTGCTCAAGAAGCGAGTTACATATTAAAAGCAATGGGCAAGTTCCCGTTCCGATATTCAAATTGTCTTCAGAAAAAAATCGGTGTTGTTCAA
>NC_027752.1:17847097-17847500 GCF_000695525.1 Brassica oleracea var. oleracea
CTCTGTATTTCCTCGTTAATTTGCGTGGGCCTTGCGACGAAACGAAAAACGGGCCTCTGTCTTTCCTCGTTATTTTGCGATTAATCTTCGACAAACCGTAATCCTATATATAGGCGAAACCGCAGGCCCTCTTCATTTCCTCTCTATTTCCTCTCTACAGCCTCTCTATTTCCTCTCACCATGGTAAGTCTCTCATTCCTCTCTAAGTAGTTTAGGGAATTTAGATTAGGTGGTTAGTTTAGGGAATTTAGTTTACGAAATTAGTTTAGAAAATTTAGGTTTCGTAATTTTATTAATTACGTAGTTAATACTGTTCAAAATTTTTTTTTTTACTCTTGACTTTAATTTAGAAATTTAAATTTTGCAGACTATTCGCAAGCACCAGCGTACTGCTCACTACTCG
>NC_027752.1:17849316-17860681 GCF_000695525.1 Brassica oleracea var. oleracea
GAAAGCCCACGTGGTCTTTACGAGGAAAACTTAATTCTTCTTTACGAGGAAAATATAACCTCGCTAATGGACGAGGAAATGGCGACGAATCTTCTCTTACGACAAACGTATAACGACAAAACGCCTTTTATCGCCATTTCCTCGTAACTCTTCTTTTACGAGGAAATAACGACGATTTTGGCCGTCGTTAAATTTATGTTTTCTTGTAGTGGTACTATATCATTCTTGTCCCGAGTAAATGTCATGTTCTTTTTATGATCTATCGGTAAAACACCCATCCCAGTTTATTGATTTAAAAATGAGAAATAAAAATCATATTTTCACTTCTTTTCTATGGTTACCATTTATCTATAACATATAATTGCTTGAAGGAAGAAGTATTTGATTGGACGAAGGTTGTCGGGTATGTGGTTCCAGGTTTGGATCCAGTGGTTACGTGTCGGGTCGGAGTTGTGGGTGGTTTGTTGCTCTCAGTGGTGCAGCTCATACTGTTGTTGTGGCATCTCGGAAATGGAATTAGATTCGATGAAGCATATCTCTATCTTGGTGAATCCTCCGTTGAGATGATAGAGAGAGAAAAGGAGATAGTGTGTTTGCTAATAAGCTTTTGTTTCGGTTCAGCAAGAAAAAATGTTTGGTTGACTGTGGGCATTATTGAGTCGTTGAGTCTCTTTTCACTGTATTTAAAAGATTACCCTTAGTTTGACTAATCAATTAGTTTTAAGTTTTAGGGATAAATGTCTCACGTCGGAAGTTGAAAGCGATCTTAGTAATATATAAGAAGGATATGCCAATCCAATTATAACCAATTGGTTTTAGGTTAAAAGTTCATTTAGCTTAACATGGTATCAAAGTCCGATCCAAACAATCCAACTTGATCTATTATCGATCCAGTCCGAAGTCGGCCATCGATCCCTTACCAAACATACAGAAATTGATGCTCAAAGGACCATCATCTCGAAAAGGTATATTAGAGATAAAAGTCTCACATCGAAAGTTGGAATGAATCCTAAATAATATATAAGATAGATAAACCAATATAGTTATCATCAATTAGTTTTAGGCTGCAAATTCGTCAGCTTAGCATTAAGTAATTTAAAATATCACCCAGACATTAAAATTTGAATATCTGTTTAGCCGCTCTCTTTTAAAATATGTATTACATGACTGAGTTATAAAATTGGTGGACTTGTGTCGTAGCTTTTTCATGTTATGTTTTGTAGAGCATTTTTTCTACACTTGTTTGTGACTCATCATTTTGCTATGGTTTTAATATAGTAATAAATGATACATGCAGCGACTAAGTCCTAACAAACGATATAATTTCCCCAAAGAGCATTCAATTTCCTCATAGGAAAATGTTAAACTAACCAATTATATTTTACATGACAGGTACTGTGTGTAGCGTAAGTGTGTGACCTTTTGGTCAATATAATAAGTATTACCCGAAGTGATCGTAAGGTAAACTAAGTGTGACTGGAAAGCTCTTATATTTTTTTAGCGATAATATTTTTACTTTCTGTTCAACTTATATGTTTGCCAATCAGGTAAAATTAATTTCCATTTGGCTTACGCTCACCACTGTTTAACTGCTGGTATATATTACACTTTTTTTATCTCTGTTTCAGAAGTGGAAAATAAGTTACACCTGATTTTATTTTCTTTTTGTTTTACTCTGCTATTTTTCTTTCTAGTTATTCCACATTTATTTTTACTAGTTACTCTAAAATCTACCTGTCATACCCTAAATTAATCTAATATCTACGTGTCGAGATATATATCGACAATGAAATCTTATCTTAGAAATAATCTAATCATTGGGTTGACTAAGAAAAATACATCTATGAAAACAGTCCAAAGTCTCGCTATTTTATGGAGAAAATATTGGGCTAAAATCATTGGGCTTTATAAAATTAATATTAAACCCCATTATTTAATTTATTATGATTTCTTGTGTGAGTTAAGAAACCCAGGCCGTTAGTGTGGACTGATTTGGGCCACGTATTGATTTAAAAACAAGGACACAAAACATGGATTACCTTGAACCTGAATCTAATGGTCTAACCAAGTAACCAGAGAATTTACAACCCAGCTAACTTCTTTAAAAGAGCCACATGTCGACCACGCGTGAAGCTCAAGCTATGAGCTATTGAAACCCTTTGAAAACCTTAAGCTTTTGGTTTCCAACAATCTGACTCAACTTTGGTTCAGTTTAGTTGTGCGGAACATTATCAGTTGGATTAGAAATTATTAAATCTATTATGGCTTTGAAAACAAGAACACAAAACATGGATTACCTTGAACATGAATCTACTTGGCAATAATAATATAAGTAAATTTTAACATGCTATTAAATGTTTTAAAATCGTTATTATCACATATGCATTATTTAAAATCTTACAATCGATTTATAAGCCATTAAACTAAACTATAAATTCTTAAACAATATTTTTTTCAATTTTATGATTTATAAAGTTTTATAAACATTTTAATACTTTTACAAATGATTTATAAGGCTTAACAATGATTTTATAAACTCTTATAGTTTCTTCTAGTTGTTGAGATGAAATAATACATTGTTATTTGTGATATTACGAAAATATGAAGTAAATAAATAAAGCTTTATAAAGGAGGAAACACATAAAATTTATTTATATTACTATTGCCAAAGATCAAATAATTTAAAATTTTTAAGTTATATTATTAAATTGTAAATAGTGTTGAGAATAATTAATTAGTTTAGAAATTCTGACATTCCTGCTTAAAGTATGGTGTCAGCCATCTTTTTCTCTTTACCTGATTTCTGAACTTTGAGTCATATTTTTTTCTGTTTACGAAAAAATGCAGGAGTCATATTTTCGTCACGAATAGCGACAAACGTTAACAAATTGAAGTTGAGGGTTTCTTTCGTCAAATTTTTAGTTGAAGATTTGTTTACCATCCATTTTTAGCTGAGGGGTTCAGTTACTAAAAACTGTGATAATAACAAAAAGGGTTTTGTTGGCAGAGATTCTTAGAGCATCTTTATCGCGAGCAAAAAAGGGTTGCTTATGGCCTGGGCCCCACCAAAAACACAAGCATCGTTACTTCCGCATGCAAAATAAGCACCGAGATTTCTTCGTTGCTTGTACTGTTCACGGGTCCACCAACACGTGGCGGTCCGCGATTGGTGCGCTTTTTAATTCTTTTTTTTTTTTATTCAGACAAAAAAAAAATTAAACAACCTTTCATGGTTGCTGGGATAATGATGCTCTTAGAACAACCGCATAGGTGCTTCTATAGAAGAGTCTCTGACTAGAAAAAAGTATTAAACAATTAAACAGTAGGAAAGAGGAACATTGAAAGAAAGAATAGTCTCTGAATGAAAGTATTTTCTATTGTTTTAAAGGAGCTATGAAGCCACATGTCTTCTTCTAATTCACATGCTTTTATTTTACACTCAATTTAATTATTCAACCAAATTATTAGAGCATGTTTATTATAGGTCTCTTAGGTTTGGTCTCTTAGCGTAATATAAGATATTGTCTCTTACCTTTTAACTAAAAAAGCTAAGAGACGTCTCTTAGAACATGTTTATTGTAGGTCTTTTAGGTTTGGTCTCTTAGCGTAATATAAGATACGGTCTCTTAGCTTTTAACTAAAAAAGCTAAGAGACGTCTCTTAGAACATGTTTATTGTAGGTCTTTTAGGTTTGGTCTCTTAGCGTAATATAAGATATTGTCTCTTACCTTTTAACTAAAAAAGCTAAGAGACCGTATCTTATATTACGCTAAGAGACCTAACCTAAGAAACCTACAATAAACATGCTCTTATATCTCTTATTTAAGAGACGTCTCTTAGTTTTTTTAGTTAAAAGCTAAGAGACCGTATCTTATATTACGCTAAAAGATCTAACCTAAGAAACCTACAATAAACATGCTCTTAATATAGTAATATGAAAGACTCAATGTTGAAAAATTGACCACTAAATGATGCTCTTAGTGATGTCGGTATTGATCAAACAAGGAACATCCTAGATTCCTAATAAAACTGAAAATGTGAAATAAAAGTTTGACCAATTTTTTTTTGAACAAACAAGTCGATCAACTAAAACTACTTAGACCACGATTAACGGTGGTTCTTAAAGGGGGTCTTAGGTTAATTTGCAATTAAAAAAAAATTATGAATTAACTTAAGCGTCGGGTCTTAATTAGGCGAAAGAAGGATCGGCTCTTGGAAGACATGTGTTGTCGTTTGCATGACTTTGTCTAACGGATCTCTCCACCAAATCCGTCGCCGCCCTCCAGAAACTCTCCTTCCTCGCTGCGGCGTCGGCATGGCTTGGGCGGCCTTCCACGCCGTGGAGGTCGTTTCCTCATCTCGATTCGCGCACAAGAGGATCGGTTACCACGCGATTGCTCAGTCATTCAGCAATCAGACGCCGGTTCTGCTTATGATCACGAACCAGCTCAGGAAGGAAACAGTTCGAACGAGTACGAGGTGAGTCTCGCTCAGGAGTGTTTGGCTAGGATTGGGACTGATGATCTAGCTAGGGATTTGACCTCTGAGGTTTTCACTCTGTTAGGTAGTAGTAAGGCTTTGGTTAGAAAGAAATCTATCGGTGTAGTTTTGAGAGTTTTCGATAAGTATTTTGATGATGTTAAGGTTTGTTTTAAACGTCTCGTTAAGAATCTTGAGAGCTCTGATGCGCAGCTTCTCTCATTTTCCCTTAGCTCAAGAGTTTTACAAGATTCTCTCATCTGATGCGTAGTCCATACTAATCGCAGAGAGCCTGGTTAGTTTTTCACTCTTCTAAGTTTTATGTTCTGTTATCACTCTTTATATGGGTTTGTTTCAAGCTTTTTTTTATAAAAATGATGTAGATGCGCTCCTTATCATTGGTTTGCCAAACGGTCCTGCTGCTCATTTCAAGTTGTCATATCTTGTTCTAAGGAAGGATATCAAGGTATGTTACCAAACACACATTTTGTCTTCTCTTCTCTACAAGTAGGAGTGTGGATTAGTGAGTACTTGATTTTAATTGCAGAACCATGAAAACCTTACAAGCCATGAACCGGAGCTGGTTTTAACAACTTCACAACTCGTTTAGGAAACTGTGTTGGGAGGTAAACTATATATAGTTTTTTGAATATAATCTTTATTGTCTTTGACTTCTTGTGGCTAATGTTATTGCTTGTGGTTTCTCTCAGGTTTTTTCAATCACTCTTTCCTCAAGAACCTAACTTCCGTGGTAGGAGAGTTGTAACGTTCCATAACCAGCGTGACTTTATATTTTTCAGACACCATCGGTAAACATAGTTTCACCCTACTCTTCTAGATTCTCCTAAAATATGTATTGAACAAAATTGCAATTCTGTTTTTGCGTAGTTACATATTGGACATAAAGAAAGACAAAAAGAGTGGTGCGAAAGGAAAAAAAGGTGTTGCTAAAGAGAGAGTGAAGGATGCTAGACTGGAGCTAGTTTGGGTTTCTAGAGCGCTGCTTATTGATCCTACTTTGCTTGGTAATTTTTTTTTTTTTCTTAAGAGCATCTTTATCCAAAGATACTAGAGGGGTTCTTAGCATGTGGGTCCCGCGTAGGACCCATTTTTTTTTAAGAAACCGGTTACCAAAACTACCAAATAGTAGTTGGTCCTTAAGGGTTTCTTACACTGTTCGCGGGCCCCACTGACACGTGGCGGACCGCAATTGGTTCGTTTTTAATTTTTTTTCTAAATTCGAAACATTAAAAAAAAAAAAATTAAGAAACCACATTTGGGATTTCTGGAATAATGATGCTCTAAGAACTTTTTATTTAAGAACCTATCATTGGAGCAACAAAACTAAATGTTTCTTGACAAAAGTTCTTAATATACATTTATTACTAAAATATTCATTAAAAACCCTTAATAGGGTTGTATGGTTAATCATGCTATAGCATCTTTCAATTTAAACATTGTCCTTTTTTAACTTTCAGATGTGAAGAGAAATTATGTCAGACACGTGGCCGACAATTCCACAGCAGATTTTTCTCCGAATCCAAAAAACCGACTGGAAAGCAGAAACTAGAAACCCTATTCGATGATTCCCTTTCTTTATCGACATTATCACTTTCGTTGTAATCATAATTTTTGTCTGCAGCGTAATTATATTTTATCATTTTAATTTGATCAAATAATAGGAAATAGATACAAGTTGAAAATCCTACAAAAGTTAACTTGCATCTAGATTTATTGTACAATAAATTATGCCTTCGTCTCTGTATAGTATAGGTTTCGAAATACACATGGATTCACTTTGTTTTGTTCAATTATCATTAAATGATATCATCCCATTTCAGTGATCTTGAACATTTTATTTTGTTTCACTGAATGTATCATTAAATGATATCATCCCATTTCAGCGATCTCTCAGCCTTCAATAAAACCGATGATCTTCTTAAAGCTGGCGATTTTTATTCAAACGAAACCCAAACGACGTCTCTTAAGGACACATTCATAAAAACACAAGCATTTAGCTTAAAACTATAGCTAACATTACAATTCGAACGCATAAAGACATAACTCTCTGTCTCCCTCGAACTCTTTTGAGCATTACATAATCAAGAAAGTAACAAAGCATCATCATTATCTTTATTTGGCGCAAACCGGGTCAAACGCAAACGGTCCAACGTTAAAGATACCGTAGATGAGCTGGTTAATGACCACCGCAGATTTCCCCTTCCTTTTCTCCGGCTTGAGTACGGCACCGACATCTCCACGGAATAGCTTTGACACTTTGTGGCATTTGTAGTCCTTTGATTTCACAAGATACACACGACATCCTCTGAAACCGTAGTTTGTCACCGTCTTCGGGCCCAACAACAAGAAGTATCCGTTCTTGTCCGTCTTGGTCTCCGCGACTACGTTCTTCTTGCTCTTACACAGTAGTCTCACAACAGCACCTAAAGAAATAATTAATAGATAATATCGTTAGATGCGTTTTTGGACTAATGGAACTAGTTAGGTGCTTTTTAACTACTTTCTTTGGGCTTCACGAAATTTCTGTGACAGACAATAAAAACAGTGACTGATGAGTGCAGAAGTAAATACTTTGGAAACGATATTATAGTTTTCGTACCGGTGGTCCCACTTATGATGTGTTGAAATTTGAATTATTTTTCGAAGTTTGCGTCATGATTTGATATCAAGTACGTATTGTCTTACAAATATACGTGTACAGTATTGAATAAATGCGCATGCAGACCAGCACGTTGAGACGTTGACTTGTTTCAGATACGATGAATTTAGTGTGTGTTTATTTGTGTATGTGTAAAATAAAGAACCTATGTGAAAAATACTAGTAATAATTAACTAAAAATTTCTAACCTTCAACGGGTTTGGCGCCAATGAGTGAATCGGAAGAAGCGTACTGGCAGCTTTTGCAGAAGACCGTACCCTGAACGGCGATTAGGCTTCTGTTGAATTTTGGCGGGTAAACCGGTGGCCTCACCGGTGGCTTAGCTGGAGGGGAGACTGGTGGTTTGGTTGGAGGAGAGACCGGAGGCTTAACCGGGGCTTTGGTCGGGGGCTTAACAGGGGCTTTGGTCGGAGGGTAAACCGGGGGCTTAACCGGAGGTTTGGCCGGTGGTGAAACTGGTGGCTTTACTGGAGGTTTGGCCGGTGGTGAAACTGGTGGCTTAACCGGAGGTTTGACTGGGGGCTTAACTGGAGCTTTGGTCGGAGGGTAAACTGGTGGCTTAACCGGAGGTTTGACTGGGGGCTTAACTGGAGCTTTGGTCGGAGGGTAAACTGGAGGTTTAACAGGAGGTTTTGCTGGTGGGGAAACTGGTGGCTTAACCGGAGGTTTGACTGGGGGCTTAACTGGAGCTTTGGTCGGAGGGTAAACTGGTGGCTTAACCGGAGGTTTGACTGGGGGCTTAACCGGAGCTTTGGTCGGAGGGTAAACCGGAGGTTTAACAGGAGGTTTTGCTGGTGGGGAAACTGGTGCCTTAACCGGAGGTTTAGTTGGGGGCTTAACCGGGGATTTGGTTGGAGGGTAAACTGGAGTCTTAACCGGAGGTTTAGAAGGTGGAGAAACCGGCGGCTTGACAGGGGCTTTTGCCGGTGGGTGAGGGTGAGGGTGGTGGTGATGGGGAGGATGTGGGTGGTGGTGGCCGTGGTGGTAAGGAGATGGAGCAGGGGCAGAGGAAGGCGTTTGGGTCACATGGTTCACTTCTTCAGTGAAAGCACAGGAAGTGAAGAACCATATTGCAAGGAGACTCAACAATACACTCTTACCCAAGAACCCCATGTTTCTTTCGTATTTTGCTTCGTGATACAAGTTAAGACGAGGAAAGGTTGTATTTATAGGACAAGTCTCAGTGTCGTGAAATAATTCAGTTTTCTAATTAATAAATGAAATTCTATCGAAATCAATTATACTACTGCAATTTTAGTTATATCATACTCATTAAGAAAATACTTTAAAGTTTTCACACAAAATCATCTTGCAGTTTTAATTATAAAATATATTATTTTATGATTAACTATTTTCTACAACTTTTAGTCAATCACAATTTAATAAATATAATTATTTTTAAAGAGATTACAAATTATCATTATTATTTAATAAAAATAGAATTAAAATGTAAAATATTTTTTTTTGAAGCAAATTTTTTTTTAAAACATGGATCCTTTTTTAACCAAAAGAGTATTTGTTCATTTTTTGTTAGTTTACCACTATATTTGTTACTAATTTATTACCATCTAGAGAAATCAAAGCTCTTTGATGTTATAAAGAAGTTGACATTGGCTAATTCTTAATTCACACGTTCTTCTATAGAACAGTTTATAATTAATTCTAAATTTTTCCATTAGATGCAATATATACACACAAAAATTCAGTCTAAAGCTACACTCTTTTTCGTTTCCCCTAAACATCCTACACAGCTCATCTACAATTAACTGCTGATGCTATCATAACACATTGAGAACTATGTAATACAAAAGTCCTTCATGCCCAGCAAGCTACTATATTCAAATTTGAATCTATCATAATTGATTTTTTTTCGATAACGGTGGTATAATTCCAGAGGTTTTTTAAGCCTAATGACTAATCATCAAGAAGTCCATAGAAATCCGGGTTTTCTTGCTATTTAAGGCGTCTATGGGTACCCATGAGGAATCGAACCCATGACGTAACCTCCAGCTTAATGTCTTTACCACTAGGCTAGACCAATTGGTTGTCTATCATATTACGCTTGACTCTTTTTTTTTTGCCGGTTGTCTGTATTGTTTTTTTTTTCTCTGTCCAATAGTATAATTTAGTTTCAAACGTCTAATCGATTCACGAATATAATAGGTAAATTAAATTGTTACCGTTGAGGAAAACAATATTTTGTCCGGAAAGAGACATGTCACGTTACATGTTCGTGTTACCTGCAAAAGTATGGGAAACAAGATAGACTCGAATGATATTGGTGGAACCCCTATAATAATTGTTATTTTCAAGTTAAACCTATCTTTGGATACTTTGGTCTAACGTCTCCGACTCTCGCTATAGATACAACATAATTATAGCCATAATTGTTAAAGATGTTTAAATTGGATAACTTGAATATGTATCATCACATTTACAAAGTCGACTAATCATTATTGTTGTTGGAATGATTCTCTTTGCTTTTTATAGATAATGTAGAAATATGCCTGAAATAAATATGATCGTGAACTCATCACGTTTTCCTCCAAGATTTATGGGTACTTTGGTGTTCGGCTGTTCGGTTTTTGGCCTTGTATTTTGTTTTTATGTACGTAACAGTATACTCCATTTGATGAAGATATGGATACTAATAAAAGGTTATACCGTCTCTACATACAATTATGTTTTTTAATATACGAATTATCTATTTTTGTATGTGCTAACTATTTGAAGTTTATCCATATAGCTTTTCAATGCTCAGTTTAAACGATTAAGAGAAAAATATCAAATACTATAAGGATTAGAAAAACATCATTATTCATACACCGAAATATATTTCAACCAATTGAAAAATAAATTAAAAAATATTATTAATTTTGCATTGAAACTCTAAAACAATTGAAAATCCCCGCTTGTTCTTCTGTTTTTCTAAACCTTATAGTATTTGATATTATTCTCTTAATCTTTTAAACTGAGCTTCGAAGAGCTATGAAACATATGGAATAATATTTAACTTTAGTCAACTGGATTTTATTACTAGAAGTTTCAAGGCTATATTAATTTGATCTAGATCTATCCTTTTAAGAGAAAGTATTTTGGAACTGAGTCCCTACCGATTGATGAAACAAGCTCACGTGAAATTCTGCAATCAATTCGTCGGAGCAAAGCCAGGAGCGTATCCTGGAGAGCATTATCGATTGTATTAAATATTTTGTTTTTGTTTTATTTTAACCCAAAATTATGTTTGTATATTTTTTTATAGAAGTTGGTTAGATATCATAGATTTCAATATATTAAGATCCAAATTCAGGATTATCAGTTCAGTATAACTATTATTTGAATTCCCTAATGTCCTTTTAAATCCAATTAAGTTTCAACAGTAAAAGAATTTGACAAATTATTAATTTGTTAAAATGATGTTTAAATAAAATATTAATGAAACACAATAAAATATACTCCATCCGCTTTAAAACGATCTATGTTTTAGAAAAAAAATGTTTTGAAAGATAAGTTTAATGAAACACAATAATTTTTTTTTTTTGAGAAAGGGCTCGCTGAAACGCAATATTAAATACGTTTGTGGACTGAATTCGTATGAAGTTCCATGTTTGTGAAGTTAAATTACGTGGACTGAATTTGTGTCTCAGTCGGGCTAAGGGTAAAATCATAGGTTACGTTTTTCTCATGTATTAGTAATTGATGTACGAACTTGCTTCCTAATGATAAAATGCAAAATCGACGGTCGATTATTATAGATGTTTTTCGTCTATGTGAAAGGGATTTTATCGTGGACGGGTGGAATATATTATATTAAGTGCTGTGCTTTCGAGCTCGGAGGGATTTGACCTTGATGCCTCGTAGTAGGCATGGGCATAATATCCGTAACCCGAAATCCGAACCGAATCCGAACCGAAAAACCCGATCCGTATCCGGACCGAAATATAAAAAATATCCGAATGGATCTTGTAAGGTGGTACACAACATATCCGAACCCGAAGTGTTATTAACCACTAAACGGCCTCCTTTCCTTTTAGGAACCGCCTACAAAAATATTTAAAGTAAGTAAATAGGGACAAGTAAGTAATCGACATTATAAAAAAAAATATTAATAAAAAAAATTACCTTTTCAACCATCTCGTTTATTTGCAATAGAGACATGTTGGTTGAAGCTCCCATAGAGTCGCCGTCATCAGAGAGAGGCTGAGA
>NC_027752.1:17860781-17871907 GCF_000695525.1 Brassica oleracea var. oleracea
GTTCTATGATGTGATACAAAACCGATCTGAACCCGATGTGTTATATCTGAACCCGACTCGTACTTGCAAATTTACTAGAATGGGACCTAGGAGGTGTTATAAAAGAGAACCGAAACTCGAAAAATCCGATCCGAATGCCAACGGATACCCGAACGTCCAGGCCTACCTCGTAGCAATAAAAAAAAATGCTTTTAAACTATTGCTATGGCTACTTATCTGGGCTCCGTTTTAGGTTCTTAGACTCATACTAGAGTTAAAAGTCTTGGGTAAGTAGTACAGTCTATTATAGGACTAAAAGGGCTGGGCTTAGATACTGTATATCGGTTAGGGTTTGGATCAGAGTTTCAGACGTGCTTATCTAATTAATCAGAAAATCACTTTTTATTTATATATATACGGTCTTGACAAATCTATATTATTATTTACAAAATAATTTTTTCGATCCGAACTCTCACGTAAAAGCTAGAGCGGTTAAAATCTAGGTTAACTTTAATGAATAACTAAATTATTTATTTTGTTAGATAATTGATTATAAATTAATACAGTTAAAATTGTGGAAAAATAGAAAAATATTTTTAAAAATAAAAAAAATAATTCTTACATATACTTTGTTACTATCCAATTTTTCATAAATAAAAATAGAAATTAAGATATAAATAGATGCATAGTTAAATATTAAATTGAATGTAGTGTACGTATACAAATATTTTCAATATATTAATACATGAAACTTTCTAAAAAAATTAAAGCAATTGCGAAAAAATCAAAATATTTATAATACATGAGAGTTTCTAAGAATTTAATACAGTAACAAACTTTTCAAAATATGTATAATACATGATTGCAAAATTTTTAAAACAATAATAAGAATATATATTTTGATGAACAACTTTTTCATATATCAATAATGTGATGTTTGTTTAAACTATTTGAGGGCAGTGCCGACTTTAGGCATGTGCGGACGGTGCAAATGCACAGGGTCCTAAAATTTTACTTAACTTTTCTTATAAAAAAAGGGCCCAAAATTTAGAAGAAAAAAATATCTCTGGAAACGTAACATAACAGCGGGTGAAGAAGAACAGTCTGAAACAAAAAAATTAGGTTTTGTCCTTTTGACGAAGGAGAACAGTGATTGTTTAAAAATGCACGTGAGACTTTAAAGAGCCCATATTTGTTTTTGTTTGTAACACCAAAATGACCCATATTTAAACGAGGTTTTGAAATGGACCTAAAATGTTTGTGATCTTTTTTAACTATAGCACCGGATCTGTCATAAGTTTTGAGACGTTGAGAGCACAAACAATAACTTATAATGATGGTCTATAAATTAATAATGATATTAATAAATAATTTTGTAATGATTATGAATGCATGCTGAGACTAATCACCTAGTAACTAAATACATAGTTACATTGTTATAAATGTTGCAAATAGAAATATTTATCTATTACTTAGTCGATCAACTATTGTTGATTTCGTTTTGAACAATTCGTTTTGAACAATACTTACGTTCACCCCCCCCCCCCCTAATGAATGGTTAAATTCACCTTGGCTGAGAAAAACAACACCGACGTTAAAGCCGTCTGCAAAATCTAGAACTCTAAAAATTTAAAATCTAAACCCTAAATCTAAAACCTAAATTTTAAACCCCAAATCTTAAACCCTAAACCCAAAACTCTAAATCCTAAACTCTAAACCCAAAATCCTAAACCCTAAACTCTAAACCCAAATTCCTAAACCCTAAACCCAAAACTCTAACCCTAAATCCTAAATTCTAAACCATAAACCCAAAACACAACTCTAAATTAAACCCTAAATCCATCACTTGATCAGGGTTCGAGTTTATAGTTTAGAGTTTTAGAGTTTTGGGTTTAGGGTTTATGATTTATGATTTAAGGTTTAGAGATTAGGGTTTAAGATTTATGGTTTAGGGTTTAGGATTGATGGTTTAAGATTTATGGTTTAAAGCTTTGGGTTTAGAGTTTAGGATTTTGGGTTTAGAGTTTAAGATTTAGGGTTTATGGTTTAAAGTTTTGGATTTTAGGTTTATGAATTAGGGCTTAGAGTTTAGAATTTAGAGTTTTAGTTTTAGAGTTTAGGATTTGAGGTTTAAGGTTTAGATTTTAGATTTTTAGAATTTCGGGTTTTGTCGACGGCATTAACGCCAGTGCTGAATTTTTCAGCCATTTTAAAAAAAAATTATTGTCTTTTTAATTAATCTTACGTGACACTTTGGTTGATTATAAAAAGCGAGGTGAATTTAACGATTCATCATAGGGATGAACCCAAGTATTGTTTTTTTTTAATTAATTCCTGAATTATATTTCGTCTATTATCTCTTATGAGTTATAAAACCCAAATGAAACTTATATATGTAACTAAAACTGAAACGAGCGCAAATATTATTTTTCGTAAATAATAGATTGGCAAAAATACTTTATCAATAGATAGATATGAATATGATGAGCGATACTCTTTTCTTTTTAAATTTTTATACCACTTGTATATAGCTATATCAACTTCAATCGCATCACCATACGAAGTCGTTAAAGCTCATGTGATCATTGGAGGAACCACTATACTGAGGATTGGTCATGTAATCCACAGGTGGCAACGAGGAGGTGGCTTGATGATGCTGATGAAGATCGATTGGGAGGTCCATAAGATTGTTTGGGTTGGGATAGTGATCATTTAGATTTCCGATGAGCATTGCAATAGAATCTTCGTCTTCATCTTTTGGTATGAAATCAAACGCAATATCTTCGTAGAAGTTCATGTCGTTGGCTTCCATCGACTCATCTTCTCTTCCTTCATTTGGTTTGTCTGCGTGCTTTCTTATGGAGAAGTACTGTAGTACGACCAAACAAACAAAACATGCATATATAAGGTGTCTTAGCAATTGGCTGAATTTATAAATAATTAACAACTGACAAAGTTAGGAGATTTAAATGTTATAAATATTAGATTATTTAATATCCAAACGAAAATTAAATAACCTATGAAAAACTGTAGAGTAGTAAATAAGTTCCATGTTTTTGAACCAAAACACTACTCCTACTCAGTTAAATGCCAACATGACATTTACAGGTTTCTAATTACAAAATAATTTGTCTTAGTTATAAAATTCAAGTACGTATGAACTAAATTTCGCACATTATATTATGCTAATAAAAAGTATTTTGTGAGGATAACTTGAAAATAGTATACTAAATTTTTTTATTAAATTTTTACTTGGTCGAAAATAATGGGGAAATAAATTATCTTCAAAATTGACAAAATTTAGATAAATAAAAATAGTATTTTTCTAAAAGAAATTATTTCTGATATGAAACCAAATCCTAAAAACAGTTTGTTAATTTGGTAGAGTTTATGTAGGCTTTTTTTGTGTCAACATAGACTTTATGTAGTCAAACCAAACAAATTGGCTGTTAAAAAGAACAACTTTTTAGAGAAAAACATATTACATCATTCCCTACTTAGCAAAGAATAAAAATATGAGTAAATAGAAGAAGCATTTTATTAAACATAAAATTTAAATTAATACTAGTCACCCTCATATATTTCACGTCTTTTTTGAAAAAATATATCATGTCTTTAATTTTCAGTTTAGCAAAAAAAGAAAAGAATAAAGAATCGATTTTCAGTAGTATATTAAAACTAGGGTTTGAAATTCTTATAGTACCTTCCTCATACGGACAGCTATCATCGACAGAAAAGGTCAAAAAGGCAATAAATATTTGTCTGGATGCTTAACAAACACAATTTAATGACTCACTTTTTAAATTTCCAATTTCGGACTGCTAATCAATCATTATTTGTTTATTTAAGAGTTTTGTCTTTTTCAAAATAAAACAAGAAAAGAGAGTTAATAAGAGAGCTCACGAGATTCTTGCTTTCGTCCTCGTAGATTGTTAAAAAATCTCCAATCTCAACTCTTTTTTCAGCCACAAATTCTCCTTTAATTTTTAAGACAAAAGGAAAAACATATTATAATAAAATAGTTTAAATAAGTAGTATACTTTTAAAAGAATATAGTAGCTCCTTAATTACCTGTGTTTTCAAGGACATACATTCTGCTCTTGTTATTGGACCAGAACCTATGTTCACAGTGATGCAAGCTTTTTTAAGTATAACATTAAATTGACATTGATAAAAATTCTAACTTGAATTCATCAAAAAGTGAGCTTAAAAGATTGTTAGTATAACCCCATTGGTAAAATAAAACGATTAAGAAATTGCTTGTGAATATAATTGAGTTCATATAAGAGATGAAAACGACACTTAACTTGTATTTGAAAGACCAATTCTGCATAGAGTCCGCATCTCTCATCTCTACTATCATTCCTTCTTTAGTAGATAGCTCCGGAAGATTCCCTTCAGCTTCTCTCTGCGTTCCAAAGCCATGACTTATTTAAGGGATTATTTAATGACTTTTCTTATCGAAAAATGACTTTTTTACTGTTTTAATTAAGACAGATAAGAGACACAATTATAATTTGTTTCAATATAACTATCAAGTAATATCGTTGAACCTTTTTTCCAAATTGTTTTTTTTTTGTTTCTTGATACTTTCCCATAATGATTTCGAGGTATACCATTTAAGAGGCAATTAATTAGGAAAGGCAAATAGACGACTTTATTTTTCTTCAGCATCATTTTGGAATAAATTCATTTAAACAGTTTCACTTTATCTAGTAGAATAAAATTGATTATTTCTCATGTTCTTTCACTCATGTTTTTTCATTATTGGTTACTAAAAGGAAACTATATTGAATCTATTTACATTTTTTCACTCCAAAACTTGAAGAATTTGTAATCCTTCAAACTCCAGATATCTTTAAATAAATCAGTTTAGTTAGAATTTACAAACAATCCATATTCTTCCTAAACTAAAAAACTATAAAAATGTCATAAAAATTCGTACTTGAACAAACACAAATACTATAAACAACTTTACTACATTCTACATTTTGTTGTCATGTTTCATATTCCCCTTGTTTTCCGTGTTGTTTTTAGAGACTGAACTTGTAATTGGTTAAACAATGAAATCGCTAAATATACTACTACTATATTTTAAATGTGGAATGAAATGTTAGAAATAAATCTCAGTGAAATTTCTTAATGAGAGTTTGTGGCCGCAATGACTTATGTACTTTTGTTCCACAAACCTTCTTTGAAAAAGGGGTCAGCCAAATCCTGAAACCATATTACTTTTCTAAAAAATTTCCATGGAATTGAGGTTTCAAATTTCGTAGTTACGTGACTGATAACTATTTCATATTAAAGTTAACTATTTCATATTAATGTTTTACCTATAAAATTTATTTTATCTTTATACCTTAACGAAAACGATGGATAAAAGAATTGTAAGAATTTACACACCTTTGGTAGAACGATCCTCCCAAGTGATCCAACATCGCTGTTCTTCAAGTGTTTCACCAGCAAAACCCTAAGCTTCTACAGTCAACCACAAAATCCAAAACGTTTGATCAAGTTTTATATATATATAAAATCTAAAATATCTAATATGTGGAACAAACCTTGTTATCGAATGAGGAATATCGATAGAGATCTTTCCTTGCTGCAATCTCGGCATTATTTTTCATGGTAAGAACCACTTGTCTCCTTGAACCAACCAGCTCATTCGAACTAGAGTTAGGGCTAGAATTGTTTCTTGATCTTATCATCGCTTTCTTTCTGTTGATCCTGGCCATCTTAGTCGTGTGTGGATCAAGGAATCCACCTCTTGCTTGTCTGAAACCGGGATTACAAACCAGAGAACCGAACTCACTTCCGGTTTGTATAACCGAGATCTGAGGATTCATAGCCGCCGTCTGATCCACAGGACATGCAACGTATGAGTAGGGTTGCAACGAGTGATGCTGCGCCTGATGATGATGATCATAAGTAGGGAACGTTGATAAGCGTGAGCGATTGTTGTTAAGATCCATTGAGAGTTCTTCGACAGAGTTTGCGTTAGAAGAGGAAAAGGGCAAGAAGTTATCCATTTTTCCCGGAGAGAGAAAGAGTTATGAATGGAAGAGAGGGTCGTTGGGGAGATTGAAAAAGGAAAGAGCGAGTGAAGAAGAGACACTTGCTGGAAAACACACAAAAGAAAACGAGTCAAAATGTTGCAGATGGTTCGATGCTGCACCTTATAGGGATAACCATCTCACCACTCATACAAGGAGAGAGAGGAAGAGAGTATGTGTGTGTGGCGCCAGATTGGTGTTTGAATGTATATAATGATTTTTATGGCACAGAAGACCACGAGAAGGTCATTGGCTGTGTTTTTATGAGAGAGAGAGAGTACTGAATGCTCTTTATTTGTTTTGGAGTTACTTCACTATCGTCCTTATATTAATATCCTATTGATTATTGACTACAACTAAATTAATACTACCTTATTAAACATAGAAGTAATATGAATTCAAACATTGAAAAGTAAATATTTTTAGTCTTAGAAATGGTATATCAAAATTTGGGGAGACTGAATTAATTGGCATTCGTATTTTGTACTCCCTCCGTTTCATATTAAGTGTCGTTGTAGAGAATTTTTTTCGTTACAAAATAAGTGTCGTTTTCAACTTTCAATGCAAAGTTTATTAATTTTATTTAACAATTTATTTTCATATTGGTTGAAATATAGTTAGGTGTATAGATAATTATATTTTTATATAGGAAATATATAAAATTAATTGCTTTCTTAATCTGTGTGCATAAACCCAAAACGACACTTAAATATAAACAGATGGAGTAATTTTTAATTAGTTGGTCATTACAATTTTTCTCCTTTTATTTATATTTTTGAATTTTATTTATTCGTTTACATAATATACTAAATTATTTGAATTAAAAATTTGAAAAGAAAAAATCAATAGAGTTTTAGAAACGATAAATATTTGACCCAATATTAAATTTTGATATTTTTAATTAACCGTGATTCATATTTTGCAGAAACTCAATTAATGCCATTAATGTTTATATTTTGTCGATTTTTTCATATCATTAAAATAACGCTTTGTTAGAGCCAAAATAATCAACAACTATATTTTAAAATAATAATTTTATTTAGCATTTAAATTTTGCATAATAACAAAATTATAAGTATATCAAATTAAACATTTTTTGTGATAGGTTGTGGCGATTACCTTTCTGTGGAGGTGGTCCCCACTCGTCAAAAACTTGAAGTTGTGGTATGCAGTCTTTGACTATTTCTGGTAGTTATTGATTATTTTCCTTTAGATTCTTTTTTTTCAAACAAACATATTTTTTTACATAGAGATTTTTTTAATCTAGGCACGCGCATTTGATTCTGATCTGTGTTCAGTTCGATTAATTCAGATTTCAGATTATTCAGTTTTTCACTTCTAGTAGTCAAATAGGAACCACAAAGAAATTGATTCTGATCAGTTCAGGTTAGTAGGGGTGTGGCTTTTAAGAACCGGGGAAACTCCAATATTGTCGATTCTAAGACCATGATTAACTCCGGTCTCTTAACTGGGTTTTTACTTTCGGTTAAAAGACGGTTCTTAACTTTTCTTAGATTTTAACTAAAAAAAGTTAAGAACCGTCTCTTAAATAAGAGATATAAGAGCCGTCTCTTAGCTGAAAAGTGTAAAAAAAAAAAATGTCAAATCATGAATTAAGAACTCCGGCTAAGAGACTGAGGTTAATCATGCCCTAACTCGATTTGGTTCCTTTGTATTCAAACTATTAAAAAAAAAAACTGATTCGAGATTTTTTGGGTATGTATATCCAAATTACAAAAAGTACGCATAAAACCTAAAAAGTACTCATTTCATTCGAACAAAACTTAAAATCATACATAACCAAATAAATATGCGAAATACAAAAAACTTTAATTCAACAACCTTTCATGGTTCAAAAACAAAACACACATAAGCAAATATAACAAGTTCCAAATAGTATTGAAAAGACATAATCAACTGATTACTGAACATACACTCCCAAACCAGTTTAGAAATTCTATTGTCTCTCAAACTCTAAATAATAAGTAAAATCACAGATAGTTAATCATATATACGAAAGTGTAAATAGTTAAAACTAATTTCCAAATCAGTAAAATCTACAATATAACATGATCTAACAATATCATTAAAAATGGAGATGATTTTGGGAGAGAATGGGAACAGAGGAGAGTTTCATGCTTTTTGAGAGAGAGAGAGAGAGAGAGAGAGAGAGAGAGAGAGAGAGAGTCGAATGGGGAAGACGAAGTGTTTGGAATAAGGTATTAAAATTTCTCGTCAGAAAAATCTATCTGGAATCCGTCTAAAAATTCTTCTGGAATCCGTCTTGGCTTTTCAATGAAGTATCAGGATTCGATCCGAAACCACAAACTGTTGGGAATCCATAAAAAAATTCCCGATGTATTGTGGTCTTCGTGTCACAAAAAGTAATAACATCTATAATATTATAAGTCAATTTTATGAGTCGTTCTCATATTAATTTTAAAATAGTTAATTATAGTTATCCTTAATAAATTAAAAATATTATGGACAATACCATTACTAAGATTTTTATTTTATTTTTTGTTTCCTTTTGCACTTATAATATTTTAAATAATAAGAAATAACTTCCCCTATTATTATTTTTCTTTAATAACATAAATTTATATTAAAAAAATATTTCCTAAGAAAAATATGTCAATATATAATAATATTAAAATAAAATAGTTAACAATATTTTTAATATATCTATTATATCAAATAATTAGAAATGATGCAAAGGTATTATAAATAATAGAAGTAGATCATATATTGATCTTTGATCATCTGATCCAATCATATTTTTTTATGTTATAACTAACTTGAAACTAAATAACCAATTGAAAGATTAAAATTAAATTGGGGGATAATTATTAGTTAATCCAAACTAAACTTGGCTAAAAACTGATACCACTTTAGTTTATTTTTCATACTTTTCTCAAAACACTATATAAGAAAATATAAAACAATTAAGAAAGCATATTTTACAAAACTAAAAAATATTCAGGACACAATTCATTTTAACAAAATTAATCCGATTTTATCTATTTAAAACTCAAACCAGTTCTAATTTAACTTTGAAGACTAGCTGCAACTTGATGTACACCAAAAATAAATAAGTGAACCGTTCATATTTTAATATAAATTTGCACGTATAACTAAAACACCATATTATTATTTTTAATAAATTTTTTTATTTTTTCGTATACATAAAATTGTAAAATGAGATAAATTTTATAAGCAATAAAGAAAATTCAATTAATTATTACCATTTAGTTAGTTCATAAGTATTTATATCTTTGCATTAGTATGGGATGCAGTACTTGTATGAAATCTTGAACTGGTCATTCTTTTTGTGTGTACTTTGTATTTAAGGATGGGAATCCATACAAAAATTCCCAATGTATTGTGGTCTTCGTGTCACAAAAAGTAATAACATCTATAATATTATAAGTCAATTTCATGTGTCGTTCTCATATTAATTATTGAAATAGTTAATTACTGGTATCCTTAACGAATTAAAAATATTATGGACAATACCAATACTAAAATTTTTATTTTATTTTTTTGTTTCCTTTTGCACTTATAATATTTTAAATAATAAATAATATTTTAAATAATAAGAAATAACTTCCCTTATTATTTTTTCTTTAATAACATAAATTTATATTTTAAAAATATATATTTCCTACGAAAAATATGTCAATATATAATAATATTAAAATAAAATAGCTAACAATATTTTTACTATATCTATTATATCAAATAATTAGAAATGATGCAAAGGTATTATAAATAATAGAAGTAGATCATATATTGATCTTTGATCATCTGATCCAATCATATTTTTTTATGTTATAACTAACTTGAAACTAAATAACCAATTGAAAGATTAAAATTAAATTGGGGAGGGGATAATCTAAACTATTAAAACAGGAGTACATTTTGTATTTAACCCTGACTTTTCCACAATAATTACCAAGCTATGCCACTCATCAAAACACTATAGTCTTACATTTTGCTATCACATTAATTTCCTAAACAGATAAAATCGCTACTCACGTTTCTTAAATCATTCCACATGCTCAGTCTCAAATAAATTATTATTAACCACACCTACCTTATATAATTCGAAACCAATACTGAAGCTTAACCAAATAAATCGTTACTCTCATTACTCAACCATTACGTACGGTACCGAATCTATATTATAATAGTTGAGTTTTTACTCACTTCTCAGCGCGCCACATCAGCGTTTTGTGGGTCTCACTTTTAAAAAGCGTGAAAAAGTGTCAAGTCCATAGCTCGAACCCGGGTTATTAAGATATAAACACCAACATTTATACCACTAAGCTAAATGATACTTTATACATTGATGACTGAACCTAATATATATTTATGAAGGTCAGAAGCTCTTGCTTCTTCAGCTTCCTCTGAGGGTCGGGCCTACAAGTGTATTATGGGTTTCATTTTTAAATGGGGTTCATCACGTTATATAAAAAAAACTTAAGTTTGCAACGATTATGGTTTTCCTATATTGTAAATTGTTGTCGTTTAACACGAGTTCGGATTCTTTTCATCATTGTCTCAAACAAGTCTGAGTAACAGAGTTGTGCCGTGTGTGTTCGTAATCTATTTTTTCACCGGTAAACTCTTTATCATGTCCCCATCTTAAATCGCTTTATCATAAATGTTCCTGATTTGTAGCCCTCTGTAAACCATATATATATATGATTCTCATCTTTGATGAACCCAATCTGCATCTCCACAAAACTCATTGATTCCTCTTAGCTTTAACCATCTTCTAGAAAATGTTTCTCTTTGCCTCTCTAGTTCCTCAAACCAGCGTCCCGGCGTCCGTCACTCAACCTTCGAGTCTCTCTGTCTTGGTCGTAGTAGTCAGAGCATAGCCTCTGGCTTCCTCCGCTTATGGGATTCCCTGAGCTTCAAGAAAGACAGGGAGTTTGTGGGAATCACGGTTCTCTTCCTTGATGAAAAGGTAAGTTAATCTTCGATCTATCATACTTATTTAACATAATTGTTTTAATTGATTTCCTGATTCTTTGTTGAATAATATTATTTGTAGATTCCGTGATTCATGGGTTTACTCCCGTCGGA
>NC_027752.1:17872762-17875851 GCF_000695525.1 Brassica oleracea var. oleracea
TGAAAACCAAGATAAGTGAAATTACCTAAACAAAAAAGCAGAGTAAGTTACAAACTCTGATAAATACAACTAACAATGATTTTTGTTTACATATTACTCATCAAATAAAAGAGAAACAAACACAACCACACCAGGAGATACAATAGACAATCCCAACATACACAAAGGCGGCAACAACATCTCCACCTGCTCACTCCTCTTGTCTTATGAAAATAGTTTACATGATCAATGTCAACAGGCCAATGCTATTGTTTTCTTATGAGAAATACATATATTCGTTTAAACCCCATTAAGGCTCAAATACTTATTGTCACTCATTTTATAATTATTTTTACAAGTCTTCATGTTTTTGTTTTAAAGGTCCGGTAAAAGCAACAAATTTTTAAAAAAAGACATATAACCAACGTAATAAGAATAAAAAAAGTTATTACTTAATACACACAACTTACACAAATAAACTGGAGAAAAAATATTCAGAAACAAAAGGTACTCTCAACAACCTTAATATAATTTATGTAATCTCAACAGTACAAGTAACAAATTGAAAAGACAAACAAACAATAAGTTTCAGTGACACAACAAGCAACACCACGAACTATATCAATCACATTACTAACACAATTTAGTCCTTCAAGAGTGGAGAACAGTGCATACACAGTTCATCGTCACAACTCTAACCCTATAACAATAAAAAACTTGAAAAACAATGATCACCCCAAAGACGCAAAATTCACAGCTACAATAACCCTAACAAATATTGAGACGACATAAGAACTCTTTCTACACCCCGCGCTTGCGCGGGGGCAATGCCACTGGTCAAAATAATTATGTAGAACCATCACCTATCTTATATTATTCATAACGAATCCGAACTCGTGTAAACTTATGACCATACATACGTAAACCAATAATCATGTAAACCTATAACCAAACGATTGATCAATAATCATGTAAATTTATAACGAAACGATTGATCATATTTTGTTTTGCCAATTTTATGATATACCTAATTTGTTAATTTGACATTTTACAATATAATCAACTAATCAAGGTATGGTTTACCGTTTTTGTGGTTTACCAAATTTATAATTTATTTTTAATTCGGACTTATGAATATCATTATAATTTTTTTTCCTTCCAAAACTCGATTCTATTCAACTAATGATTCTTAATTCTACGCAAACAACATTAACTGCAGAAAATCATAACACAATATTCTTCAATTCAAAAACAAAACAACATCCAAAGATTTTTTCCTATTTTTACTCTGTCAAATAATCAAAACAGGTATCTATTAATTAACACAATCAGCATATTCTTTCAAAATAAGTATTCCTTATATGTAGTGTGTATATTCGAATGTTAATTATTGTATAATTAAAACGGAATGTGCATATTCTGTTTTGATTTTGCGTAACAATGAAAACTACCAAAAGATTGTGATTTATCCTATTAAACCTATCATTCACATTGCCAACTATATATATCCTCTATCCTATTAAAAACATATCAACGCAACCCCCCAAAATTTAATTAATTATTACCATTTAGTTAATTCATAAGTATTTATATCTTTGCATTAGTATGGGATGCAGTACTTGTATGAAATCTTGAACTCGTCATTTTTTGTGTGTGTACTTTGTATTTAAGGTTTTTAATTTTAAAATCCTTTCCAGAACAATCAGAAAATAAGCATTTTGCTCATGCCAAAATGTTTTTTTTCGTTTCCATATTCTTTGCTTATGTCATCTAAAATGTATATACGGAAAATGTGGAATCTAGTCCTGAAAATGTAAAAACTACACGTAATAAAAAAGTGGAAGCTAGTTTACCCCGTTTAATATAATCTTTAGATGACAAAAAAAAAGTGGAAGCTAGTAAGTATTGTTTTTTTCCTCAAAAGTGAAATTCAATAAAAGCTCACGCAAGCTGAAGTCAAAGTCTAGATACTCCAAAAACATAGCATAAACAAAACTCGAAAAACAGCATACGAACTTTACTTAAAACAGAGCACATGTTCAGTCTAAATCATACAATAACAGAATCAAGTTTTTTTTCTTTGATATACATATCAACTGATCCGACCAGCTCCGGAAAAAATGCACTTAGTGCTAAAGAGTAGAATGTTATTAGTGTACCCGTTGTATTTGCGTCTCCTGATGGGTGGTCGAGTAACAAAAATGTTTTACTATACTGTCGGATCCAAGTTTGGAATGCTTTCCGACTAATGCCAAATGATGAACCGATCATCTGCGTTTTTTTAATACAAGATTGTGTTGTTAAACTTTTTAGACAAACAATTCTAAACAATGATAACTAACAAAACAAATGTAGAAAAGAGAAACACAAGTATGGATCCAAAATAAACTAACACATCTGTTTTGCGTTTGGAGAACTAAAATTTTTTCATATAAAAGCTCCTTAATTGCTTCTGAAATAGTTGAATTTTAAGGGAGATAATCTTCGTATTAATCCATAAGCACCACAGTTCAGACTGAATTGAGAACGGTTGTCACTCTCATTTTAATACTCCAGTATGAGTCACCGAGACAAGACAACTCTTTATATTGCTCTATTGATAATAACAGAGTAAAAGAGATTACTGTTCCATAGAATGTCATGCTGCCTTTCAAAGTAACCATTAACAATTGAAGCCGGTAAGACCCATCGCGGCCATCCGCAGTAGATTTTTCAATTAACTTTTCTAAACGTTCAATTGAACCAAAATTTTTGTCTTACCAAATCCATTGGAAGAAACATACAAATGAAAAATAAAAAACTTTACAAGATTTAAAATAAATTGACAATAAAAAAATCAAGTGACATGAAGTAAAGAAAATCAAAGAAAAAAAAGCAAAACGAATCAAATAAGCCGATGTTGGAGCTATAGAAGCCTCCAGCCAACGGCTTGAAACTATAAAATCAATCTATCTATCTCTCTCTCTCTCTCTCTCTCTCTCTATCCTGACGGCTAGGGTTTTGAGCAAAACAAATCAAATAAGCCGATGTTGGAGCTATAGAAGCCTCCAGCCAGCGGCTTGAAACTATAAAATCTCTCTCTCTCTCTCTCTCTCTCTCTCTCTCTCTCT
>NC_027752.1:17875976-17877037 GCF_000695525.1 Brassica oleracea var. oleracea
CAGAAGAAATCAATTCAGGATCAACGTGGATACACGCTGAACCCCAAGAGATTACTACTAGAATACCACCACTTGATTAACTGAACTGAGTTTGGTTAACTGACTTGAGTTAGAGTGAATGCAACCACGGTGACTGACCTTTCCTTCTCCCTCTCTCTCTCTCTCCTGACGGCTAGGGTTTTGGGACCGATCATCTGTTACGATCCACCATGTTAACTACCTGAACCAAAGCCCGAGTCCACATTAGCTATATAATGATAATTTTTAGTTTGCAGAAGAAATCAATTCAGGATCAACGTAGATACACGCTGAGCCCCAAGAGATTACTACTAGAATACCACCACTTGATTAACTGAACTGAGTTTGGTTAACTGAATTGAGTTAGAGTGAATGCAACCATGGTGACTGACCTTTCCTTCTCAAAGAATTCATTCATCCAGCAGGGCATTCTTATGCCACATACGAATTTGTAAGATTATATCCTAAACTACACTTTGGGTTCCTGAAAAGAAATATCTTACCCAACTTGGGCTTCTATGAGAGTAATCACACCAGCAGTATGTCCCATGAAAACTTGCTAGTCTAAGTGCTTGTGCAACGCTTTGATAATTTCCAAAAATATTATTGAGTTTCAAGCTTCTCATACTCTCCAAGAAGCATTCCCAACTTTTGATTTTCCAATCGAAACAAGACATTATCTGAGAAAAGGATAGATGGCTATAGCAGAGTACCAAACTTCTATTGCGAACAACCCATGATGCACATTATATATCTTTGTACAATCGTGTGCAATCCTCAACACATGATCCATAATTACTAAGATTGAGATGCAACAACCATTAACCGGGGCATACACATTCCAAATAGCCCATACTTCTCAACATAGGACTTTCAGATAAGATCCTTGTAAAATCATGAAATTTTGTGCAATCGTGTGATAATTGAATTTTGATCCGTAGATTATCTGCAAAAAACATTTTGATAAAAAGTCCATGTGTCCAAACAGTACCGACCCAAATGTTTTAGAATAATAATGTCCAACTCTTGTACGAAAATCATTT
>NC_027752.1:17878403-17883104 GCF_000695525.1 Brassica oleracea var. oleracea
ATGTTTTATATGAATAAAATATCTAAAATATTTGTCCGCTTTGTCTGTCTAAGTATACTAATTGTATCCGACGTTTCTGCGAGTTTATTTCGTATTCATGAATCTCCCAGTTGACATTAGCCAAAGGACATTTTCCGTTAGGACAATCCAAGTAATCCACATGTACATTCGTCTCATATCTATAGTGATAACAACATATTTATAATATTATACATATATAGACATGCATCCAAAAGAACCGTAATAACATAACTCATACGTGAATAACCAAAATTATAGCAACACAAAACACCACCATTCCTCCCTCTGCTTGTATACCCAATAAAAGCCATACCAACTAAAAAATGTGAAACACAAAAATGTGAAACACAAAAATCTAAAACTTGAAAACTATTGAGTTCTCCGGCCCCATGAGAAACTCAAATTAACCCAAATATACCCTCCTAACCCCAGTGAAAAGAAACACCAACCCCCATGTCGTGGACCTCAGAATTACATAGATGAAAAGAAAAGATGATGGAAGTCAGGACCATATTATCATACAAGAATAATTTACCTTGGGTGAACTTAACAGTCAACCATAGTAAACCTTGAACCAATCTTGAGCCCCTTTTGTTTTTCTTGAACAACGCGAATGAAAATGATGGAGATGGTGAGATGAAGAGGATCCGAGGGAGATTTATAGTGGCCAAGAACAACATTGCCCCTGATTTTATCTCTCTGATCCAAGCTTCTTCTCTCATCTCAAAACACAAAAGAAAAAGTGATGAAGATGAAACCCTAGCTAGTTATAACCAATAAGTTTTGGTTTATATCAAGGACGTAAGGGAGGATCCAACGATATTATTTGTTGGATCAAGCCATGCTCCACTGGAAACACTTGCATTATTCCAGTTGTTGTGGTAGTTTGAAGGATCTAAGGATGATGATGACATGAACCCATTCATGTCCCCGGAGATCTCACCAAGCTTCCCTTCTTTGTTCACATCTTCATTGTCACCTCCAACATGCAGATCTTGAAGTGATGCTAGGGTTTGGAGATGGGACTGTCCCATCATCTCACCATTATTGTTCATGGGCTTGTGTGCATGCTGGAGAAGAGTAGATGAAGAGGAAGATACCGAAGACCCAAATAGACTCGAGGGAAGAAATGGTTTGTTTGTTGTAGAGTTGTTGATGAAGCTACCATTAATGGTTTGGTCGTGACTCATATGATTTTGAAGCCCTAATCCAAGACCATTAAAACCAGATGAGAGAAACTCACCCTCTAAACCACTTGAAGTCTTTGGAGGATCACTGAAACGGCTTGGAAACATTGGAAGACTATTACAACTGCTCACATGATCTGATAAACCATAGAACAAGGGATGATGATTCATGGAAGGGAAATGGGAGATCTGATGATGAGGATTATTAGGGGATGAAGAAGTAGTCGTCGAGGCCGTGGAAGCCGCGGTTGCGGTTGCTGGCCTTTTCACACGTTTGTTCTTCCGGTAGCTACCGCCTACGGGAACGTTACGGAGGGTCCCACCTCGTGTCCAATACCTCTTGCAAGCCTTGCAAAAGTGCCGCGGCTGAGAGAGGCTGTAGTTGTTGTAGTAACAGAACTTTGTGTTCGATGAATCGCAACGAGGGCATTTAAGTTGCGGTTGAGGCGGTTGCTGCTGATGAGACGGAGAAACGATCATGTTCTTGCTCTGCATACTTGCCTGAGAAGAGAGGAAGAGAGAAAGTTTTATTTTTTTAGATTGTGTGGTTTAACTGAAGGCAAGAGAACAAAGAGAGGACAAAAGGATATTATTCGGATCCAAAAGCTAAGAAACAAAAGATAAATGGGTCAATATTATTTAGAGAGAGAGAGAGAGAGAGAGGGAGAGAGAGAGACCGGTGGATTTGTATTGGGAGACTGGATGATAGGCATCTTCTTCTTTTGGTCACAATTGCCAAACATATCTTTCTTGATTAAGCTCTTTTGATCTTGTATTCTTTCTTTGTTTCTTCACTTCTTTAAAAGAGAATCCTTTTGAAACCAGCAGTGTAGAGACAAAGTGCTGTTGGTTAGTGAAGCCACTAACCTATATTACTTACTGTTTTAACTTTCAAAGACTGCAGCACAAAGATTCTTGGTAGATGCTTTTTAAGCTTATATTTTATTTGTAATATTGTTATTTGTGTCACTATTTATTAACTTATGTATATATAGATGTCACTAGGGTTTTCTCTATCTAGTTGTACTTAACATATAGCTACTGGCTGTTAATTAAGATTAGATGTTCAAGATGCCTCTGTACTAGAAATGGTCCTTACACTGGCTTAGTTTTACTAAACTATATAATTAGATATCAAGAATTTAAACATCATTTTCTGTAAAAAAGAAAATAGATCAGTTTCTTTAATTTTAATTTAAAATCATATTTTTAACTCAGAAATAGAAAACAAAAAAAATCTGCGATTATTTGTTTAGAAAATTTTGCTCCCCAATTACTACCTAATAATTTGAAGAAAAAAAAAACTGGTTAGAAAAATCTACTTCCATCGTCTGAAATATATCAATCCCTTGGAGAGGAAAACATCCATCCAATTATTTTGAACCAATCATAACTGAAATTTCAAGACATTGTTAAAAAATTGCTAAATGAAATAGTATACCAGCTTTATCTGCCCACTTCGGGTCCTCCCTAATCTGTATTCAAAATCGTCTACAGATATCTTATGGTCTCCACCATTATATGTACAACTTGTCATCGCATGTTTGCTGTATTGTTGTACTGCCTTTTTTCTTGAGTTGTCACTATTATGATTTAACACGCATATATAAATATATAATGATGTTCAAATCAGTAAAACAACACGTACGAATTGGTGGAAACGTTCATAGTTTGGTGGAGCTTATTTATTTAGTATTGGATCCCAAAACCGATGATATGTAACAGAAAAAGAAAAAAACTGAACACAATTTATAGTGTATCATCTTTAATGTGAGAGTTAAGTCCATTTTCAATCGCTGCAGATTTCACTATAATCGATTTTTGGAATCTACAAGTTTTTTCTTCTCTTTTACGGAAAGAAACAGTCAAAGTTTGTAGGCAAAACCTACGCGGTGGTGGGCTAGTGGTCTCGAGAGAGCAACAAACCCAATACGGACTCGGTTTCGAAACCCCATGGAGTGCCGTGGGCTTTGTGGGATTAGTCGGTTGACTTCGGTCGCCGGATCCTACGGTTATCAAAAAAAAAAAAAGTTTGTAGGCAAATGAATGCATGTCTAAACTACTCGAAATACCTATAATGTACACTTAAAATTAAATAATAATTAGCAAATCCGTATTTATGCTTTACCATTTTAACTAGGACAAAATATGTGCTTTGTGCAGGATAAAACTACTTTTACATTATAAATGTTATATAACATTACATGAAATATAATTTGTTATATAAAATATTTTAACTTGAAAAATTTTCGATTAAAACGTGAATTTCATACTGAAAAAGACTAAATTGGATTAACTAACCGGACCATAATTTTGATAAAAGTACATTTTAACTTCATAATGGACTTTGATCAAGTTCATTATTAAGTCAACCTAAATTGTAAAACACATTATGAGTGAACTACTTATTTTCTTTTTTTTTGAAAAAACTACTTATTTTCTTTTAAGGTAAAAATTTACGGAAAATAAGTGCAATCAATTCCCAAATAAAAGTCAAAGATTTGAATCGCACATCACGAATCAGACAATAAATTATATGGTTTTATTAGGTCAAGATATATTTAAAATTATGGAAACTTAAATTTGCATAGCGCTAATTTTGCTAAAGTTTTGTTGTATGTCATGAAACTTAGATTTACGGAGGCCTGCCCATATCACTTCTTTGCAGTATAGTTTTAACCGTTTATCATAATATTAATATTGTCCTGTTAAACTATAAGATATGTATAGAGTAGATGAATGTAAATGAACTATTCAGATAAATATGACATATATATATATATATATATATGCAGAATTTGTCTGTTCAAATTTTAATTCTTATAAAAAACATCAGAAACATCACGTACCTTGATGGTATAGTGACACATCAGAGGAAGTATGTCCTTCTGAAAAATATTGAAAATTGTTTCTTAGTTCTAATTGAATTTTTTTTTGGTATAGCTAAGCAACAGATTTCTTATTAAGCAAATGTCATAGATTCTTCTAAAATACGAAACTATTTTTCTTTTTTTTTTTGCAATTGATGATGTTGGTTAATGTTGATATTAGAAACTTGAAAGAAAATGATGAAAGGTCACGTTTTAGTTATTTCCAATTAGGTAATACTTCAAATGGTATTATTATTGTATAAAATTATAATCTATATTATTAAAAAAGAAGTACCCATTTGAAAATGTTCTTACTTCATTAATTAAACTTCTTTTTTTTCTTGTCTTTTTCAGTTGCATTTATGAAATATCCTAAAACGAATAAAACTGCCTAATTTATTACTTGTCTTTTCAGTTACATTAATGAAATATGCTTAAATGAATTTAATCTTCCTATTTTATTGTTTATCTTTTTCAGTTACCTTAACGAAATATCCTTAAATAAATTAGGACATAATGTCATTTAATCAACCAAAAAAACTCATGAGTTATCCTTACGTCCATAATTTTAATAATGGAGATTTAAAAAAAAACGTGCATCATTAAAATGTTACCTAAAACAT
>NC_027752.1:17883257-17894255 GCF_000695525.1 Brassica oleracea var. oleracea
ATTATTTAATTATAATATTTTCATTTTATATTTGAAAGATAAATGAATTTTCTTTCAAACAATATTTTTGTAAATGTATTTTTTTAAAAATAATCAATTAAAATTGTTATTATCATTGAATATCATTATTTTTGACATAATTTGAGTTTTCGTTTACATCAAAACTTATCATATTTTAGGATAATTTTAATTTAAAATGTAATTTTCATATTTTTCAAACAAATTCTAAAAATATTTTTTAAATATTTTGTTATAATTGTTAAAAACATATTGAGTTGCATTTCAAATAAAAAGGTAAAGATATTAAAAATATTTTAATTAAAATATGTAAAATTTAATATAGTTTTAAGGAAATGGTCAAAATAAAAAAAATTACACATAAAATAATCATGATTTTTGTTAACTGGGCGGATCATTATTTATATGATATCGCATACGAAAGAAAAATTTCTGTTTTTAAAATTATCTAATTAACTCTATATTCATTTTTTTTTATATGATATCACACATTCGTAAAAAATAGATAGTTTAAGATACAAAAAAATAATATTTACTTAATGAATATAATATGAACGAATATTACAAATACATCATTTAATAAAATAAATAATTAAAAACTGAAAATTCATATCCGCGCTGGCCCGCGGGTCAGTGTCTAGTATGTATTAGAGTGATACCAATGTCAATTTATGTAATATGTCTAGTAATTAGAGGGTAATTTTAATGACGAATTGAGAAGAGATGTGGTGATGACACATCAGTTAAAATGTCAAACTTGTGAATAAACTACAAAACTAAGGTTGCTCTATTAAAATGCTTGTCTATTAATAAGTAAGGGATTTTTTTGGAATCGAACCTGAATTACTTTTATTAAACTAAATTTCTTATCTACATTCTCCCTGATTTCATTTTCTTGTAATAGAATCCGAATTACTTTTAATAAACTAAATTTTTTATCTACTTTGTCCATGATTAAATTCATTAAACATTTAATACATCTATATGTTTATGTTGGATCAATTGGCTTTGCATTTTGGTGATTGTACACAATAAGCTTACACATCTGACATAGCTGACCTAGCACTTTAGTCCGGATCACCATAAATCTTTTTTTTGTCCAAGAAAGGATTATATTAATCCAGAGACAGAAACAGTTTAAATGAGTATAACCGGAGGTAAACTCAACGGTAACCTGACAAACAAGAACTACAACAACGAAAACAGAGATAGATGTGTTTAAAGAGTGAAAGGACCCGAAGAGATGCTTCACTTGATACCCAAAAACTATTGTTCGAAAGAACAATCGATGATAGTTGAAAATGACGTTGACGCACCGATACGAAGACATTGGAGATCGATATAAGACCGTCTCCGATGATGGAATGTTGACATGTTAGATAGGACCTCTTTCTTTCTATGGTGCCTATATGGTTCTGGAGGTTCTCACCATAAATCTATAACAAGGAAAAAGAATCCAATTAGCTCTCTTAACTCCTAAGATACATTTCATCGTAAGGAAGTATATGGAATAATATATAACTCGGTTAAGATCCGCGCTTTGCGCGGAATAAATATTATATATAAATTAGTTTTATGTATTATATGTATTTTAACATATTATATATTCTTTTACATATTATTAAATAATACATATATATTGATAATTAAAATTCAGTAACTATTATGTATATGATTAAATTGGTGCACACATAAATAAATTTTATTAATTAAAACAAAATTTTTTTTCTATTTTATATGATATAAAATTAAGTTTTAATGATATTAACATAGATATATAGTACATTTTTAATATTGATATCTGTTAAATAATATTTTATACTCATATTATTTTTTGATAATTTGTACTCCCTATGTTCATAAATATAAGATGTTTAGGTAAAAACACACATATTAAAAAAAACTATTTTTTGTCTAGAAATATCATTAAAAATATTAATTAGTGGTATTCAACCAATTACAAAATAAATTATTATATATGATTGACTACACAGTTTTTAATAAAGTAAAAGTTGCATAGAAAAATGAAAACTTCTTATATATTGAAACATCAATTTTTTTTAGAACATCATATATTTAGGAACGGAGGGAGTATTTTTTATAACAAAAATTTTGAATCAGTGATAACAATTTTTTTTGTGGGATGTTTAATAGTTTTAGTCATTTATAATTTTAAAAACATTACGAATAGTTTTAAAAATAAATATTAAGTTGTCAATATTTGTTCAAAATTTTTATCAAAAAAAAACAAAGCAAATTTCGAAATTAAAATACATATGTATTTTTATATGGTACATAATTTATTTTAAACAATATTAATATATTAATATTTATTAAATGAGACTTCTTATTATATAATTTTGTAATCATTCATATCTTGTTATGAAAAAAAAATTTAAACAATGGATCAAAAAAATTTCAAAATGAGATTTGTAACAACTTTAGTAATTTATAATCGTTTTTTAAAAGGGTATTTGCACTCTATAGCTATGATTCATAAAATAATTAGCAATATGGCGAAGCTGTTTAAATCTACTGTTATCAATTCGTAAATCCCTGCAATGCCCCTACATGTAGCCCTGCGTTTAGACTGACAGTCTGACACAGCTTTAGTCATCTCTATTCCTATAACTAGACCCTACGCCTATGCCCCTTTATCCATTTCTCTCTCTTTATTTCTTATCTCTTGTTGATTTGATAGCCGGAAGCTCTCTGATTTTTCATTGAATCATGAATCTTTTCTTTGGCCAAAGATCTCATTCAATCCTACAAACTCTAATTTTCTCAATCAGCTCTGAAGTTTTTTCTGTCTCTTTGGTAATAATTCAATCTCTCTATTCATTTTTTTTATTTCTCTTCTTCAAGGATTGGAAAAATCTCTGCAATGATCTTGTGTTGTAGCATCTGCCCAACACTTTCATTATGTTTCATCAATGAAGGTTTCTGGAAAGCCATGTTTTTTTTTGAAATTCATAGGCCTTTTTTGTTGGTTTCTGGAAAGTCACATGCTTTTTTTCCTATAGTTTAATTTTCATTTGGTTATGTTCGTTTAGTTAGTGATTTTGTTATGTTGCGGACAGTGCTAGAGAAACGATTGTGTAATGTTATCTTGTTTCTGTGATCATAGGTGGCTTTAGATTTCATGGAAACAGAGATAGGAAATCAAGAAACAGCAAGAAGTACGAGCTTGATCTGTGATCCGGTGATGGCGGATTCAATAGACAAGATGGTGATTGAAACTTGCAAAGTTCGGGACTTGTGTTCAGATTGGTGGAGATTCGATTAGATAGTCTTCAAGATTTCAGAAGTCTCCTCTGCCTATTCTATTTACTTGCAGGTTTGTGTGTGTGTACAAGCTTGGGACTTTTATTGTGTTTGATATATAACTTCTTGTTTTCACCTCTGCTGAGCTTTTGATGGATGAAGCTGCCTTTTTTCCTCTTAAATCATGAGCTAGTTTTTGTGTTGCAGTATGAGTAACGTTGTTGTGTTTGATGGTGTATGTTCTGTAGGCCAAAATGGGAGGTAGTCAGTATGGTGGATGTGGTCCGTTTAGCCTTGGAACTAGGAGCTGATTACATTGGTCTTTAACTTCATGTCAGCATCGTTAAAAAACTGAAGAGTTCTGTTTTTCACAAGGTGTTTTGTAATACATTGTACACATAATAATGATGAATATAATGTATCTGGTAGCATTTGTTATCCAGTTTAGCTTAAGTATATCCAGTAGCGTGAAAATGTATATGGTAGTATTTGTTAAAAATCGGATAAGCATGATGGTTTGTAATCCTTTGCACTAGTAAAAAACATGGCCATACCTACGAATTTGCTACGCAAATTTCGTAGCAAAATCGAAAAAACCACGAATTTGCTACGAAACGCTATTCGTAGCAAACAATATCAATTTCGTACCAAATTTTGCTACGAATGTAAACGTGGCAACATAATAGCTACGATTTTGCTACGAATAATTCGTTGATACAGAATAGTTACGATTTTGCTACGAAATTTTTCGTTGGTGTTACAGAATAGCCATGATTTTGCCACGAAAAATTTGTGGCTACATGAAACCCTATACCCTAAATATGTGTTAACCCCATAAACTCTAAGAATAAACCTTAAAATCTAATCTTTTCATACTATAACCTTAAAACCTAACACTCCAACTTAACCTTATATAAAAAATATTAACCTTATATCATAACACAATACTAATTAAATAACTTTATAAATTATATTAAATCAAGTTGTGTTACCCTTAACCTAAACCTAACCCCAATTCTATTAGAACTTTTCAAGTTTATATTTTCAATTTAGTCTTTTAAAATTTTAAACTCATACAATAAAATATATACCTCATTACCTATTTTCTTAACTCCAAACCTTTAATCATAAATATAAACTTTCAACTTTAAATTTTTAATTATCAAACCCATATTCTAATATATCTAAGTTCCAATTCTATTGAAATCAAAACATTAACAACAAAAACATAAATATAATCCTAAACTATGGTTGTTCCAAAAAAAAAAAAAAAATCCTAAACTATGGAATCTAATAATAAACTATTAAAGAAATTGAGTGCTGATTTTTTATTGGTTCATTTTGGAATAGTGTGGATCACCATTTTCTGTTCCTAACCATTGATAATATTAGATCAAACGGATCAGATTGATTTGGTTTTGTTTTAACTTTTTCTTCCCTTCTCTCCCCTCACAAGCTTCATCTTCTCATCTCCTCTTTCTTTGTTTTTGACTAAGATTATTCTTTCTTCTCCTCACGTATTCCATCTTCTGCTCCTCATCTACTCTTTTTCTCCTCTTCTTCTCAATCTCAACTTATCTCCTTTGCTCAATCTCCATTCATCTCCATGACTATCCCTACTCTACCTCCATTCACACCTGCCGTCGTTAGCATTAGTCGCCATTGTCGTAGAGACCAAGCCGATTTTATGACTCTGTGTTTCATCCTCTTTCTTCATCGTTTGTGAAGAAGCAAGGTGTTTCACTCCTCTTCTAATCTCTTTCTCTGCATCTCTTAAGCTATTTCTAATTGTTTTTCTTTGTTTTGTTTACAGATCTGAGAAGAAGCAGACACGTCGGAGGTGGTGGCGCGCTGGAGGTGGTATCGTGACGGAACAGACATGCCGGATCTGGTGGTGTGACGAAGGAAACGCGACGGAGATGGTGGTGAAGCACGGAAGCTACGGCGGTGGAGGTGCTGAAGCCGACGGTGACATTCCTCTGTACCCGTATAGATGACGATGTATTTGTGTGTATATCTGTGTATTTGTGTAATATATATAATAATGATAATTTAAAACAAATTTTTTTTTTTTTGAATTTTTTTTAAATAATTTTTTTGAAATACCCACGAATTTGCCATGTTTCGTTTCGTAGCAAGATTGGTACGAATTTAATCGTGACTATTTCGTAGCATTTTGCTACGAAAATTTTCATAGTAGAATAGTGACTTCTTTGCTACGATTTTGATACGGCCGAAATTTGCTACGATCGTATACCCACGTTTTTGTTTTCGTAGCATTTTGTGGCTTATCCTTCATATAGTTACGAAATTTGGTTCATAGCCACGGAAAAAAACGTGGCTATAGCGTTTTTTTTTTACTAGTGTTGTGCATATTAATAGTTGATAATGACAAATATATGAATATGTTGTTGTCTTATTCATTGTCTTCTAACTAACCACAACACTTATGCAAGTTATATAATATCATGAAGACATAGCTGGTAGCACTTGTTATTCACCTAAATCACTCTGTTTAGAATTCAAAATATAACATATATAGAAAAATCTAAATTTTTACTATATAGTTAATGTGGTTGTTTAATTTATTTTAATCGGTTAATTTTTTTAAAAAATGGTAGATAATAGACTAATTTTTATCAAATCTTTATTATTCAAAATCATTAATTGTCATATATACTTTAGCCACATTTGGTAATTTTGTTATTTTTATTTAAGGAAACAATGAAGAACATTAATAATTAATTTATGATTAGTTTAATAAAAAGTTTATCATATATTTTGATGGACCAACATATTTTTCTAAAGATTCTAAGAATGATTGCGGTGATGACACGTGGCTACAAAAAATGTTGTAATGCTTCTCTTTTAATATACAGGGGATGTTCACACAAAATTAAAATGTGTTGTTAAAAATAAAATAAAATGTCTAATTATTTTACAAGTAAATACTTTTTACTTTTGTTTATGGATAGTGATTCAACCACAATAGCAGCATAAACCATTTATATGTACTAATCATGAAAAGTAATTATATAAATATTATCCAATTTATTTTATCTTATCTTATTAAAATAGAATCATCATATGAAAATAAAGTTGCATTTATGTGATACTAGGTGGACGGCATGCACGCATGTGCGGACACTAATATAATTCTTAGATTGATGTTTAAATTCATATGATTCTTCATGATCAACTTCATGATCTTAAGTTAACATATCATATATGTATGCAATAAATCATTGATGCATGTTGATATAGTATTCAGACTGTCATATATAATTTGGTAGAAAATAAAATATAGAAGCAATATTATTGAATTAAAATGACATTGAAATCATTAAATTAAGTGTTTGACATAACTTAACTAAAGATAAATTCAACATAACATTGACTCCATTTTAGTTTGACTAGATATTTACTTAAATGTCACTAATTTTTGAAATGTGACTAGAGATTTCATCACAGGTCATTTGGTTATTATTTTACAAATTAAAAATTCCAATAAAAATGTCACTACACATGATATTATTTTACGATTATATGATATTTTGAATACTTATTTATTTTCTTGTTTACTATAACAAAATTTTAGAAAACCTTTAAATTGTTATTATTTAAATAACTATTTAAATTCTTAGTTACTATTGAAAATATCACAAATACTTCTTATTTCAGTTTTATTTTTGAAAACGAAAAAATAATTCTATAATATTAACATTATCAAATAGGTGCAAAAATCATTTTATTTAGTTTTGAAAACTAATTAATATAAATGTAATATCCAAACTAACTAAGTGTATTCCATTTTTTAAACTTTTATAATTTTAGATTATGAATATTTTTATCACTTTAATCATAATGATCTACAGATAAAAATAATAATTTAATTTTTATTAAATTAAATTTTGTAAATAATATAGTTATGCGCTTTTAAATCGTGAATGAAAATCTTAGTAAATTTAGACGTTGGATCAACTGCTAGCATAAATCTATTTTTTTTAACCACATCGTGGTAAGAGGAGGAGTTGCCCTGTTGGTCCAGGCCAGGGATCGACTCCCCTCTAGTGCGAAATTATTAGCTCCACATGTGGCCACGCGGATATGGGCCCATGCTTACGGTCCATTTGAATACCCGGGAGAGGATCCATCCGTGGGTTGCACCTCCCACCCGGAGGTTAGGTCTGTGTCTTTAATAGACCCGAGTTTAACCCATAAATCTCTTTTTTTGTCATCTCTTTACACCAAAATTCCATTATCTTAGTGATAAGAAAAACTTTTTTATTAAAAGAATAATAAATTATTATGTCATGTCTAATACTTCTCTAAACATAATCCTAACCAATTTATTCTTGTCATCTTTTTTCCTTCGACACTCTATCCTAACTCGTCTCCAGGAATCCACCCTTCTTCTTTCTTCTCCTTTCCTCCTTCATCAATATTTTTCATTCGTCCTCTATTTGTTGTTTTCATTTCTTCTCATCTCTTTGTACTTATTTTTATAGGCGAATGTCGCATCAAACAATTATGTAAAATTGTGAAAAGCTAGACGATGGTAACCCCATATATGCAATGAATCAAAGAAAACTGATACAATCGAGTACAACTGAACACAACAATTAAACCCAAAAAAACTGAACACAACAAATATAATCAAATAAAAGTTAGTTTGACAAGTACAATCAAATATAACCACTACTACATATTATAGCTAATAAAATCAAATATAAATAGTTTGGCTTATATAAACCAAAATACAACTGAAATTATAATTATCCTAACTAGTATAATATATACATATTAAACTGGTTAAACTAGTACAAATAATAAAAAGTTGTACAATTATTTATAAATTACCGTTATATACCATTAAAGATATATTTAGGGTTTTCTGCAAAAAAACATTCAATGTGGTTTTGTTTTGCAAATTAATCCGCGAACTCAAAAACCCACGGGTCAACCCTCCAAGTGCCAGTCAAACCGCAATATAACCATCGGCCGTATATATGTGTATTTGACAGTGTATAATTTTAACATTTTTCAATACTACATCGTTTTCGCGCTAATTTTTAAATGAAAAAAAATGTTGAACTCGGGGTTTGAAACTTGAACACGTGCATGATATATAACCATCTCGGCCAACAAATATATTTGTTGGCCGAGATGGTTATATATCATGCACGTGTTCAAGTTTCAAACCCCGAGTTCAACAATTTTTTTTCATTTAAAAATTAGCGCCAAAACGACGTAATATTGAAAAATGTTAAAATTATACACAGTCAAATACACATATATACTGCCGAGGGTTATATTGCGGTTTGACTGGCACTTGGAGGGTTGACCCGTGGGTTTTTGAATTTGCGGATTAATTTGCAAAAAAAAACCACTTTGAGGGTTTTTTTGCGGAAAACTCATATATTTATGCAATTAAAATATGAATAGTGTTGTAAAAACGGTGTGTATGCATCAATTTAATAAAGATTGTTTTTTAACACTGATCGAATTGTCAATTATATCATCATATAATTTATATTTCTATTACATATGATTATTAACTACATGCAAAAATAATAATTTATTGATGAACAATATCACCAATAACAATTTCACGATGTAGTTCTTTGTAACATTTGGATTGACAGAAATTTTGTATGTATGACATTTTCTACGAATAATTTTTTTCGGCAGCACACGACCACAATGAAAAATCTACTAGTAAGATTTTAAAAAAATTTGATAAATTTTGCAACTTATAATTTGAAAAATGTGCATCTTCTGAGAATTGAATCTCAAGTATGGTATAAAAAAAAGGTATGGTATAAAATCCTGATAAAATAGTTGAAAAAAGAACAAATATTTGACCATGTTTTCTTTAAATATTTGCACGAACCAAAGCAAATGGTATATATTTACTGTTTATGGAAATGTTGTCTTGTGCCAAGCCCTAATTTTATCTTAACAAGACGGGTCAACTAGACAATCTAGACTTCTAATCGATTAACTTACATTAAATTAAAGTATATATATTGAAAATGCAAGAAGAAAAAGATAGAGACAATAAAGGAGAATGTAACAGGTGAATCTTTCAGAGAGATCGAGGAACAGCACATATCACGGTAAGTGACATTCCTTTGCATAATGTGGAATTGGAGTGAATCCCTAGACCCACATCACCTTAGTAATCCCACTTCCAACTCTTTATTAGTATAATTTTATGCACATTCCAACAACCATATTATATACGCATATATCATCCAAGCTCACTAGTTTATACGCGTCGGTTTGAATATGATATGATACTCTCCCCCTATAATAGTACTAGTTGCACCTTTTGACAGGTTAGTAATAATTCAATAGACTGCCTATAATATTTTAGTAAGGTGGAGAATGTTAGAGATAATTGATACATTCAATGATATAACAATATGTAAGTTGGAGAAGATATACTTAACATTAAAAAAAAAAAACGTTGGAGAACATATAGAGATAAATATAGTTTAAAAAATCAAAATGTGTAAGTTTCCACTCAAAGGGAGATATCATATAAGTTTTTTTTTCATACATATTGATTGACGTCGGTTTGGGTGATTACGATAGTAATGGAAACAATCATGCACAATTTTCTGAAATTGCCACTATTGTCCAAACATAATTGACATAATTGTCCGCGTAGCAGATCAAATTATCACATCATTACTAAGTCATGAATAGCATGAGAAAATAAAATACAGAACCTTTAAGAATTAAATAAGAAGTGGGGTAAGATTAGAGTGACAAGGAAACAAATGAGAAGAAGGGTTTCGAGAAATGAAAGCTCCAAGAGGAAAGGGACAGAAGAGAGCATAAGTGCATGTGATGTTCCATCTCACTCACTGCCAACTCCAGATGGGTTCACATTAACTTTACTTTATTCTCCCTCGTCTCTTTCCTTACATTATCTTTGCTTCACTTCACTTTTTCTCTAATAAAATACTAACAGAATTAGATTTTAGGTATATGCATCAAAACTAAATCTATAATGAACCACGTTGTGGTAGTTTATGGTTTCCACTGATCGAGGAGTTATCCTATTGGTCTAGACCATGGATCAATTCTTCTTCAGTGCAAAATTGTTAATTCTACATGTAGTTATGCAGATATAGAACCATTGATTAAAGCCCCTTTGAATATTTAGAAAGACTGTCCATCTGTAGATTGTATCTCCATTTGAAAATTAGTTTGGACCCTTCTGTAAATCCGTAATATTCCCAAGTTAATGATTAAGTAAAAAGAAAACGAAATCATATAACATCTTATTACATGTTTGCAGTTATTAACTGCATTTTATCAATGCTCAAAAATTCAAAATTCAATCAATATATCATATGCCAGAACCAAGTACTCAAAATATACACGAAAGAACAATCGTTAATAACCACATCGTAGTGATTTAGTGATTTCCACTCAGTCTAGGTCAAGGATTTATTTTCTTTAGTGTAAAATTGTTAATTCTACATACGGGTAAACGACGTTGGTCTCAAACTCGTACATAGAACAATTGGGTTTACTTTTCACCGTGGACCAGCCAGTGGCGGACTCACTAAGGGCAATGGAGTATCATGTGACACATGTTAAATCTCTATAAATACATTTTCACTTGTAAATTTAGTAAAAGATCTGTAGCATTTATGGCTAAACCCATATCTTGACACCCCCCCCCCCCCCCCCCCCCCC
>NC_027752.1:17894639-17899882 GCF_000695525.1 Brassica oleracea var. oleracea
CCCCCCCCCTCTCCATAAACCTGAGTTCGATACCATCCTAACACTTAATTTTTTTAAAATCAAAACTTTGACGCCCCAGAAAATGTAGAAAATCGATTTTGAAATTTATGTGAATTGAAATAGTTACAGTTTAAGATTGAGTAATCTAATTTCTTTTGGATAGTTTGAGAACCAAATAATTCATGCATACAAAATTTGAAACCCAAGCCCGGTGTTTTGTTCTACTGCCTTTAGTGTGCACCGGACTAAATTTGGTCTATATGACCAGAAGACAAATAAGATTTTCTAACACATCGAGTTACCAAAACAATTACAACCTTATAGCTATGGTGAACAATATAACAATTGCATAAATTGCACTAAGAGTATAGGAACAGCAAGAATCACTATTCAAGTTCAAGAAGAATAAAAACTAGCATGAAACTTTTTTTTGTTTATTTTGTTTTGCAAAGCTTAAGACAAACGTACTACTTGTAATATACTTAATTCTTTGTACTATTTTTTTTCACTATATCACCAAAAATATATTCTTAAATATAAATTACCAACACATACGAAACATCTAACTTTTTAGATAAGTATGTACTAGATGATTCTCCCGTGCTCATGCACAGATATTAATATTTACAAAGTAATTAAATGTAGTAATTGATTTATGTCATATTTTAAATTATTCTTTGGTTGCATTTGATTATTTTAAATAATATTATCTTATTATTTTAATTATACATGTGATATTTGTATTGAATATTTGGTTCGCTAAGTTATCATTTGATTATAGTAGAATATATATAGTTTTCCTAGTGAAAGAATATTTTATGGTTCAAAATAGAGTATAATTTTGACTAATTTTGTTAGTTGGATTTTTTTTTGCTTATTAACTTATATTTTTAAATAAAATTAGCATTATTTTATATACGTTGTTTGAGAAATAAATAAAATTAGTAAATAAACTAAAGTGTGATCAATTCAAAGTTGCATAAAAATATGAGCATACAAATAATCTGTTAAAATCTCACTGTCATATATAAATTCTACAAAAAAAACTCAATTAAATAATTGGTTAATTATTTATAATGTATTCTTATTTATTTATACATTTTGAGTCATTTCAGAATGTATATGTTATAAAATAAATAAAATATTACCATATATAATAATATGTTGATATATTGATATATTGAAGTATAAAAAATTTAGATTGGTCCAGTTAATAAATTTACTTAGATTCTTAGACCATTGATTTTGAGTATATTAATTATATTTATATTTGGTTCAATATATAATAAAATCGGATTAGTTAAGAACATTACATTTAGTTCAGTTGTGCAAAAAAAAAAAACTAAATAAAAAAATCTTAATCATGGTAAGTATAATATAGTTTTACCTTATTAAAATATTGGTTTACATTAATTTTTTATTTTTCGTTTTTGTGATAATCTGAAAAGGTATATATTGATATAAAACATATTTTGTCTTTTTAATATATATTATGTTGTTTAGTTATGTTTTGAGGGGGAAATTATTTATTTTATCAAGGTTATTTTTTGGATTATTCTTTATTATAAGATGAATTTATATATATTATATTAATTTTTATAGTTATTTCTTTAAAATATAGTTTATTTTTAAAACCAGAATAAATAAAAAAGGAAAAATACAAAACTTCAGTGACAAAAAATCATCAAAAAGAAATATTTATAATGTGGGGTAAACTTGAAATTCTCCCTTCATGTTATGTTTAAAAAGAAAGTTACTATTTTAAAATATCAAGCTTATATTTTTTTTGTGAAATCAAATTATTTTTAAAATATATCCACGTTTTAAATTTTTATAAATATTTAGTTTTTTATATATATGATTTAGAAACCAGTAAAAAAGGAAATAAAGAGTAAAAAAAATAATGACCAAAAAAAAATCAAATAGGTTTAGAAAGATTTATAGAAATTTTCCTTTTTTTGTTATTTTTTGGAAAATAAAATAAAATTTATTAATAAAAACTAAAAATAGAAATATTGATAATGAAAAGTACATAATACTTTTAATTTTTTTTTTACAATAAAAGACAAAACGAAACTAAACAGACTTCTGATTCAAAAGACACCTCAGGAGAACTGAATCAACATAAACCATAACAGAACATGCACGAACCCACTCAGTAGAGAAAGGGGTGCACATGCACCAATAATTTTTTGAAAAATTAATGCAACTGTTAAGGAATTTTAAATGTGCACCCACTGTAATTTAGTGCACCCACTAAAATTTACATTAAGCCCAAATGAAAAAATTAAACATAATTTACCCCATCAAAAATTAAAATTATCTTTAAAATCCAATTGTATTCTCTATTTTGTTGTTGTTAAACTCCTAACAGTTCGCTCAAAAAATTTAATTGCTTAATCTTTTATTCTTAAACACCCACGTGCAACAACCATCAAATCAAATTGACAAGTTTTATTCTCTTGTCTACCATACAAAACAGGTAACTAATTTAATAATCTCTCTCTTAATGCTTTGAGTTGTTCTAAACAATGTTTACGATTAGTAATTATTTAGACATCATCTAAGTTTTTGATTCAGTAGTAAAAGTCCAAAAGTCATAGAAGTGGCTTTACTCTTGACTACAGTTGATGGTTTTGCAGGTTTTACATGTTTTTAATTTCTTTACCTTTCATTAATCATGTTTTTGGTAGATTTTGCATGTTTAAATTATGTTACTTTTTCGGTTTTAATTAGATTTATCTTGACAATGAAAAATAGTTTATTGTTTAATAATCTTTATTTTTGGTGTATAAGTTTTTAAAGTTGATTTATATTTTACCAGTTGCAGCGATAAGTATTAAAATATATTTTTCTACAATAGTAAAGACAATTCAACGAAATCGAATGAAATGTTATTTTTAAATGATTATCTCATTTTTTCTTAAAAAATATTTTTTAATATATATCTAAAATATGTTATTTAATATTTTATTTAATGTTTCCATTGTAAAAAATTTATGGCTTCGTCCCTGTAGCAGAAATTAGATTTCTAGTAAATTGTGCCAGCTTTTCTACTATAGTATTTAATAATTTAAAATTATTAAGATATTAGCATAATTAATTATTTTGAGAATTAACGCGAGAGCGACACATAGAATCCGAAGAGTCTACGGTACACATACATACTTTAGTGCATATGCGTCTAGTATGTGTTTGTGTATAGTATGTGTTAACATATACTAGTACTATTTATTTACAACGATGCATGTGGGGGGGGGAGGGGGGGGGGGGGCTAATTTCTACATCAACAGGGACCAATGGTACGAATCAATACATAAACACTTCACCTCTGCAAAAACATACATCAACTAATACGAAATTTAAATTCAATACATGAACTTTTGAAATCTGGTTTTAACATACGCTAAAGCTTGATGTATGTTTTGGGAAAAACAAAAGCATTAGCATTGGGAAACTCACGAATTTTGTAGAACTTCAAGGGGAAATCGGCCAATTCGTACATCAACAAGGGTCAACGGTCCCGATCAGTACATAGACATGTTACCTGTGCGAAAACATACATCAACTAGTACAAAATTTAATTTTCATACATGAACTTTCAAAATTTGGTTTTATCATACATTGACATAATTTCCGTTAGTCAAACGTTGAGTTGTCGTTAACCGGTAATAGAAAATCAGCTAATTTGTACATCAACAGAGACCAATGGTACGAATCAATACATAAACACTTCACCTCTGCAAAAACATACATCAACTAATACAAAATTTAAATTCAATACATGAACTTTTGAAATCTGGATTTAACATTGACATTTACCTAATTTCCACTAGTCAAATAATATCGAAGATAAATTGTATGTCACGTGTCGATTAAGTAGGGTTTTTATTGTATTATGTGGTAATTAAACTGTATTATGTGGTAATTGAATGAGAAAAATAAATTATGTAGGTCAAACGATTTCTTTCTCGTGTAATTCATTAGTTAGCTATTCTCATTAAATTTTTTCTTCAACTTTTTCGACAAAAGAAAACACTAACACCGAGAAAACGAAAGAAGACAAAATTGAACAAAGAGAAAAGATAATGTCTTCGATAAGCTAAACATTCTCATTTCTCTATGTCAATTACTACGTACTACGGTTTAATTATCACATAATACAATAAAAACTTTACTTAATCAACACTTGACAGACAATTTATTTTCGGTATTATTTGACTAGTGGAAATTAGGTAAATCTATTTTATTAAATTTAAGTACAAAATAAAACTAACATTATTTTTAACAGATTTATTACATCTTTTCTTTCCTTATTTTCACTCAACTTAACTACTTTATTAATTGCATTTTTTTCCAAATAATTTGACAGCATGTCTTATAGAAATATAAAACAGAACTTACCTATATTTAAGTTTTTTATTATATCTTTTACATTTTTTTATACTTCTTAACTATTTTATTAATTATATTTGTCATAATAATTTGACAACGTTAATTTTACATGTTAACCATAATAATTTCATATGTTTGAATGAACTTTCTTCATCCGCGACAAGAATTCAAACCTGTTAACAAAAAAAACTTTTTGCTTCTTTACATAATCAGTTAGATATGGATATTAGATATAAGGTTGGGTATGGATTGGTTCTTTCGGATATCGAGTTTTTTTTTTGGGTTTTGAAATTATGCTTTGTTCGGGTATTATAGATTTTCGGGTGGGATTCGAATAGGGTCTTTCTAGATCCGGGTGGGTTTGGTTTTTATGTGTAGGAACATAACAATGAACAAAAATTTATATATTTAGAAATGTCATTAAACAATTTATAAAAAATTAACAACAAATATCCACACGGACGCGCATGTCAAGCTTTAGTGTATGTTAAAACCAGATTTCGAAAGTTCATGTATTGAATTTAACGATTTCTTTCTCGTGTAATTCATTAGTTAGCTTTTCTCTTTAATTTTTTTCTTCAACTTTTTCGACAACAAAAAACACTAACACCGAGTAAACGAAAGAAGACAAAATTGAACAAAAAGAAAAGAGAATGTCTTCGATAAGCGTATGAAAATTACATTTTGTACTAGTTGATGTATGCTTTCGCACAGATAACATGTTTATGTACTGATCGGGACCGTTGGCCCTTGTTGATGTAGGAATTAGCCGATTTCCCGTATGTGTTAACATATACTAGTACTATTTATTTACAACGATGCATGTGGGGGGGGGAGGGGGGGGGGGG
>NC_027752.1:17900085-17902756 GCF_000695525.1 Brassica oleracea var. oleracea
GGGGGGAGCGAAAACAAAAGGGAAAAACAAAAGCATTAGCATAGGGAAACTCACGAATTTTGTAGAACTTCAAGGGGATTTTCTCTTCTCCCCTAACGTTCCCTTCTATATTTAAGTTAATTACTGCAGAATATGAAGTCTTTATTTAACTTTTTGTCAGATGGTTAATTTTTTAATGCCCCGAACTCGTTCCATTTTCTCGAACTCTATGTTACTTTGTCTTCTCTAGATTGCTCTTTTCTTTATAATAGTTGCTTTGGCCAAAAGAGGAAAATATTTAATATTTACATTATTTTATTGTTTTCTTCGACACTGTTCTCACAGTTTGATTGGCAGTTGATTTTCTATTCCATTGCATCACAATCGATATTAAAGTAGCATATTCAGTTATAATACCAAAACAAGAAAAGGAATGTTTGGTTTTGTTTATATCCAAGATTTTGCGAATACAAAGACAAAGAAAAGGATGATGTTGTACATAGTTTTAGATGGTTGTAAGATTGAAGAAAGAAGGAAATGATTTTTAAATGTATAATAAAGGAAGGAAGCTTTTTATTTACTTTTAGACAATCACAAAAACAAAATCCCTTTTTTATGTCAAAAAAGAATCCCTTAAAAAAGCAAACAAACAAAATATGTAAAATGGTAAACATAAATTAAAAAATATTTTGTTTCGGCACTTGAAAGAAACATCTATACAAAAATAATTGGTAGTGGTCAACTGGTAACGACAAAAGACAACACGTTTCAAGTTTGATCCATCTGTTTCAAGAATTAAATCAAACTGTTCAAAAAAAGGAAAAAAGCTTTTTATTTACTTTCAGACAATCACAAAAATGAATCCCTTTAAAAAGCAAACAAACAAAATACGTAGAATGGTAAATATAAATTAAACAATATTTTATTTGACCACTTAAAAGAAAAATCTATTAAAAAATAATTGGTAGTGGTTAACTGATAACGAGAGAAAACAACAAGTTTCAAGTCTGATCTATCTCGTTCGAAAATTAAATTAAATTAATTGTTCAAAAAAGAAAAGAAGGAAGACTTTAATTTACTTCCAGACAATCACAAAAATGGATCCCTTTAAAAGCAAACAAACAAAATATGTCGAATGATAAATATAAATTAAACAATGTTTTATTTCGGTACTTAAAAGAAAAATCTATACAAAAATAATTGGTAGTGGCCAACTGGCAACGCGAGAAGACAACATGTTTCAAGTTTGCTCCATTTGTTTCAAAAATTAAATCAAATTAATTGTTCCTAGAAATCCACATGAATATGAACTTTTATTTTAGTCACATTTAAATATTCAAAAAAGAATTTATCCATAGACTACGCATTTTCTCAAAAGTTAGCCTGGACTCTTTCATATATCCGAGATACCTCGTGTTAATAAAAATAATAATTAAAAAGATAATTGGTAACGAATTACGTTAAGGAAAAATTGAAACAGATTCAAAAGAAGAGTTGCGACCAAAACAAAAAATACACATATTATTTCACCTTGTTTTTTATTTCACCGTCCACCGCTATCATCCTATCAAATCGCTGCTCGTTATAAAATGATGTAACTTCATTTCAATTATTATTGTGATCAGAGCGAAATCTCTAAAGATGTGAAAGGGCCGGCCCTGGGTTAAAGCCCGTAAAACAAGGGCTTTTGACGCCATGGATTAATAAAAATTTAGGGGCACCAAATACTAATAGGTCTCATTAGTGTAGTGGTTTGTGTACTTCCCTTCTTGTCCTATTGATTGTTGGTTCGATTCTTACTTCGAAGTTTACTTTATTCTTTTTATTGTTGAAGATAATATCAAATATATAGTGATTATCCATTAAGGTTTTGTCTTTTTATAGACACTAAATGTCTCTCCATTTTATATAATTGTTGTAGAAATATCTGTTCATTAACCGACTTTCTCTACTCCTATAAATAGGAGTTGTATCAAAGCTCAATAATAATAATCATCTCACGTACCCTCTCATAACTCCTTCTCTCTTTACGTTATCTCAAAAACAAGCAAATCATATATATGTATATATATATATACACATATAAACAATAAATAAATCTCTGATATATAAACACTCACTTATTATTTTTCAACACGTTATCAGCACGAAGCTCTGACCAACAGAGGTTTATCAATCCGAAAATTTTTAAACCAGTCGAGGTAATGTTTAAATTTATGTGTTTCAATATACTTAATTTATTTAAAATTTTATTATTGTTCCGGAGTGAGAGGCTAGGCCTTCTCCGTTTATTTTCGGGATGATAGGCGTTGCCTTTCCCGACTGATCGTTATGGTAGGCTATGCCTTCACGATCAGAGAAACACGTGGTAGGCGTTGCCTCCGTGAATAAAAAAAAAATAAAAGTCAAAAATGTCAGACTAAGTCTCCTCGGATCTTGAAATAAGTAAAAGTCAAAATGGTAGACCATGTATCCTCGGACTTTGAAAAATGATCAATATGGTAGTCTAAAACTCCTCGGATCATGTGGTAGGCTAAGCCTCCAATTTTATTTATGCTCTTTAAATTTCTGCAATATAAATTTATGCCTTTAGTTTCTTCATTTAAATTATGCATTTCAATTTCCGTCTTTATATGTTATTATTCTATGAATTCGGTTATCATATCAAATTTGACAAAGCTCAAAATAAATG
>NC_027752.1:17902922-17903677 GCF_000695525.1 Brassica oleracea var. oleracea
TAAGATGAGGTGTATCATGAGAAAGATCTAGAAGATCTTTGAATAATCAAATCCTTGAAAGAAAGGATTCACCAAATTGTTGGAGTTGATGTAAATCCTCTGTGAGAATTGAAAAGAAAAGAAACTCATGATACTAAACCATCAAGTCGGTCCTTCTTGAAAAGGACAAGGGTGTGGATGCGGTTGAAACCGCTATCGTAGTCGTGGAAGAGGACGAGGAAGAAGATTCCGTCCCTATGAGAATAATGGAAACTTCCACGAAAAATGAAAGTAGCCGGGTGATAAAAGGCAAACAGAAAAAGTTTGCTATAGATACGGCTAGAAAGAAAATTGGGTACGTAGTTTTCGTACGCCAAATATTTAGCCGATCTATATCGAGATTCAAAAAGAAAAAGAGAAAGGAAGTGAAATAAACTTCATCTCTTATGAGCCCGGACCATCTTTTCATAGCTTGAATACTCATCTTGATGATTCAGATTTTCTGGTTGGTCCAGAAAATGAAAATAAAATATCGATGTGATATGAATAAGATTTTGAAAGTCAGGATGGAGATAGATATACCTGACAGATATTGAGTCATCGTACATGATTACTAAAGGTAACAAATATCTTTCCTCTCTCAAAATAAATAAGTATAATATCTAGTAATATAAACATATTATTGGCTCTAGAAAAGCTTATGATGAAAAGACATGCATAAGAAAAAGATGGCAAAATTATAAATGAGTGGTAAACCTGAAGTTTACTGATATATA
>NC_027752.1:17903839-17905512 GCF_000695525.1 Brassica oleracea var. oleracea
GATCTCAATCTAAAGGATTTGAAACATAATTCATCCCACATGGGAAAACTGGATATGTTATTGGTTCTAGAGTGGGATTCAGTACGAGATTTTAGACATGGAGTGTCATCATCTCGAGGGGGAGAATTAAAGAACCCTAGTGAGTGGAACATTGAGAAATTACGTTCGCACTTGAAAAAGAACTTGATAAAGTAAATTCAAGTAAGATGATCCCCATGATCGGGTGTAAACATGGACAACTGCATGTAATAACGACATATACAATCCAAAGGGATAAAATATATGGATAATTAGAAATATGCTCGCAAGTTTGCTAGAAGCATATGATAAGTTGATGGAATGAGATATGTGAAATGGATTACAATGAAAAATAGAATAATCCATTTACAAAATGCCTGCCAGACATTTTGATGAAATAATGAAATCTAGGGATAAAATATATGGATAATTAGAAATATGCTCGCAATTTTGCTAGAAGCATATGATAAGCTAATAAAATGAGATATGTGAAATGGATTACAATGAAAAATAGAATAATCCATTTACAAAATGCCTGCCAGACATTTTGATGAAATAATGAAATCTTATACTCCAGCTGAAAATGCTCCAATAAGAAAATAGTGCTGAAAATGCTCCAATAAGAAAATAGTTTCCTAAACGGACGATATATGAGTCTATGGCACGCTAGAGACGTGATAGACCACTTTGGTTCCAAAGAGTCCTCGAAAAGGAGCAAAAATATAAATAGAGGATGAATCTCATGATGAGACCGTTGATATGGTTAATATAATAGTTAGGTATCCGTGTAAATCATTGATGATGATAAAGAGATCTCGATTAACCATATCAGTACGGGTAAAAAGATGGAACCAAATAGAAAATAGATTGTCAACAATAAATAAAAAAGCGCTATATAAATAATGATTATAAATCTACCTCTATGTATGAGGGTAGAGTGAATTTATTGGCCATCAATTCGATATAAAACTCGTTAGAAAAACGAGAAATTTTTGGACCAAAAGTCCAAGGTATATATTTCTCTAGATAATGAAATGAAAGATGACTTTGAGGTATGAAAAACGGCTTGTTCCAAGGTCACTGGAGAAAATTTAAAATAGATGCAATATATTGATATGTCTGGCAGGACAAAAATGACTTGAGTTGCATCTTGATATTTAGAAGTCCCTGGAGAGTTAAAGATGCTCTCGGGAATGTATAAAACTCTGGAAAAGTTAGAACAAGCCGTATATAAGGTATCTTGAACCAGTAACTGGTGATATATTTACGGCCCAGTTTGCCGATTGCCATTTGATGAGGATGAGTTTCTAGCGTTAGGGGGAGGAATTAGAAAAAAATCCCAAAGAGATTACATGGTGAACATAGTCGTTATTACACCTTGACTCTCCAATGAATTAATAAGAGCTGTAAATTCAGAAAATTGTGCATTTGCATAATTTGGCAAACCAGTTACCAAATGTGTTCACAGATACGACATGATATACCCGCTGAAAATGTTCCATCAAGAGTTGATGTTCCTAAAGAACAAACTGATGGTAACAAAATGAATGAGCCTAGGGTTCAGTTAAAGAGGGGGAGACTAGCGGGTTCTAAAGATAAAAAATCCCCGAAAAAAGTTTTTGAGCAAAGCAGAAAGGTTCGGAAAGAACCTAATA
>NC_027752.1:17905598-17918131 GCF_000695525.1 Brassica oleracea var. oleracea
ATAGATGAAAAGGTTCAAGAAGAACCAAATAAAGATATGGATCCAGATGACGAGAAGTGAACAGAAAAGTATGAGATTTCGATCAACTACGCACTTGATGAAAAGTAATAGATAAAAGATGTTGATGGAATGTTCTCCTTTTCTGTGTCCAAAGATATCGATCATGAAAATGATGATCCCGATCCAAGGTCCATTTAGGAATGTTAAAAGACATGATTGGGAGGAGTGGCAGAAGGCCAATCGAATTGAATTATTCTCCCTAAATAAAAGGAATGTCTTTGGACCTATAGTCATAATGCCTGCGAATATAAATCTTGTTGGGTATAAGTGGGTATTCGTGAGAAAAGTAACACGATATAAAATCTGATTAGTTGCCCAAGGTTTTTCTCAGAGACCGGAAATTGATTTTGAGGAAACGTATTTCCCGGTAATGGATGCAATTACTTTTAGATTTTGATGAGCCTAACGGCGTCTAAAAATCTTAAAATGCATCTCATGGACGTTGTGACTGCGTATTTGTATGGATTATAGGATAACGATATATATATATATATGAAACTCCCCGAGGAATTGAAAATGCCAAGGGCATTGAAAGAAAAATCCACGGAGATTTGTTCGGTCAGTTACAGCGATCACTATATGGATTATAAAGAAATCGTCATCTGCCTTTGTGATCATTGATGTATATGTAGATGACCTGGACATAATTGGAACTCAAAAGGAGGTTGATGATGCTCGAACTCATATGAAAGAGGAGTTCGAAATGAAAGATCTCGGCAAGACAAAGTTTTGTCTTGGGCTCCAGAAATGCTAATTGTAATAAAGCATATATGAGCTTATATATATCTTGCGAGTTGTGTTTGATTAAATATACTTTTAGACACTAATGTCTTTGCGAGATATAGCTCATTTCCTATTTATGGAAATTAGAACGGCGTCGAGAACATATCCGTTCTCTCCAAGGTACATATTGATTTAGGATTGATTTATCCTAGAAACCCCGAGTTTGGTATGGTTTTGCAGATACATGCTATTTATAAAGTCGAACGTAAACCGGATATGGTTTTACAACTGGTGGAACCGCGATCTCTTGGCGGTCCCAGAAACAAACTCTGGTTGCGACATCTTTGAATCAGACATAACTATTGCGCTTCACGAAGCATGTCGAGAATGTGTGTGGCTTCGGTCAATGAGTCACCACATACAAGAATCAAACGGAATAGTTAACAAGAAAGAGCCGAGGAAAATATTTGAAGATAATTCGGCTTGTGTCGCTCAACTCAAAGAAGACTACATTAAGAGTGACAGAACAAAGCACATCCCTCCTAGATTTTTCTCGTACATAAGAGAGCTCGAGAAAAATAAAGAAGTGGACATCGAGTATGTACGGTCATGCGACAATCAGGCTGACTTGCTCACAAAGGCTCTTCCCACTACAACATTTCTGAAACACGTCTATGGTATCAGAATGCGGTATTTGCGTGACCTGTGACGAGAAAGCTAGGTCCATTATTCTCAGGGGGAGATTACGGCAGTGTACTCTTTTTTCCTTGTCATGGTTTTTATCCCACTGAGTTTTTTCATGACTAGGATTTTAACGAGGCACTGCGTAATACAAAATGGATAATCAAGTGGGAGTGTTGAAGATAATATCAAATATATAGTGATTATCCATTAAGGTTTTGTCTTTTTATAGACACTAAATATCTCTCCATTTTATATAATTGTTGTAGAAATATCTGGTCATTAACCGACCTTTTCTACTCCTATAAATAGGAGTTGTATCAAAGCTCAATAATAATAATCATCTCAGGTACCCTCTAATAACTCCTTCCCTCTTTACTTTATCTCAAAAACAAGCAAATCATATATATATATATATAAACAATAAATAAATCTGATATATAAACACTCACCTATTATTATTCAACATTTATCAATATATGATCATTTTTATGAAGAATCATATTGTTTTTTGTAACTATTGTAGTTACTTTTATTTATTGAATATAAAGTATAAAATAAATATTAAATTAACTCTTAAGGCTATTTATTTTTACTTTTATTTATTGAATATAAAGTATAAAATAAATATTAAATTAACTCTTAAGGCTATTTATTTCTGAAATATTTGTAACCTCTTCCATTGATTGTTGTTCCATCTACAAATTTTCCATGTAAGTTTTATTTTCATTTTTTTTTTTGTGATTGTGTAATCTGTTTTAAGAATTTATAAAAAAAATGACGATAAAAATTTCCTAAAATTTAAACAAACATAAAACTATTATGAATTAGGTTCTAGTTCTGATTTTTTTTAGAAATATCATAACTTTTTACAAGTTGAACGGATGATTGCTATCTACAAAGGATTTTTTACTGTATATTGTTAGTACTTCCAACCTTAGTTGATGTATTTAAAAACAGAAGCTCATAGAAAATTAGTTTGTCCGAGTATGTACACAATAAAATGAGTTATCAATGATATCACGAGAATATTAAAGGGCTACAATGATATTTTGCATGGTTCTAATTGCATATCAAAAATGCAAAAAGATATAACTGGGGGCAGATTTTTTTATGCGCTTTAGGCGCCATTCCGATCTGGACCGGCACTGTGTGAAACAAACTGCTTTTTTTGTAACTTGAGATTCACCACTCAAGATCAAAGGGTATAGTATATATGCAGACATGAGACTTATATCTACTTTTAGTGTATGCTTCAATGATTTACTCTATTTTTTCTTCTAAAATAGAGTAACTCTATAATAGAGTTAGATGTTGCTCCAATAGTATTCTATTTTAGAGTGAAAAATAGAGTGATGAACAAAAAAAATAAGTTACTCTATATATAGAGTATACCTATATTTTACTCTATTATAGAGTGGAAAATAGAATACCATTGAAGCATTTTTACTCTAAACTCTATTTTAGAGTGGAAAATAGTGCGGGATTAGTGATGCTATTAATAAACTAGAAGCCGAGATATAAAGCCGGCACCTTAAAATTCTATTAGAGACAGGTTTTCTTTAACAAATATATAGCTCATCAGCAAAGTTCAACTATTTTTGTCTTAAAATTATTTTGCAGTTTGAGATAGTGAGCTTTACATCGCAATAGTGGTAAGACCAAGTTACCTTATGATCAAACGGTTAGTTAACAACTCGATTTCCATGAAACAAGGCATGACACGTAAACTTGAGATGCACGAGTACATCTGGATCGAGTTGAACAATGTAAAAGACAAGACAAGCTCATCATTTGAGAAACAACATTACGAATTCACTAAAAAAATTAGATATACTTTTTGAAATTCTATTATCTATATGACTTTATCTTTTGTATTTATCATATTCATTATCGATCTAATCCAGTCCTAAAAAACTAGCTTACTAAAGATCTGTTCATACAAAAATTTTCTGTTGTTTCTATAAATCTTACTGTTTTGAATTTACTATAAAATTTTGATTGCAGATATTAGTTCCTCGATCCATCATTTCAAAACACTGCTAAAAACATATCATTTAAAACGTGGGAAACCGTCCATCGTGTCAACCTGGCTTTAATATCAGTTTAGGAATTCAGATTAGAGATGCAAGAGATCAACATCTCGGCTCAATCGATTCTGATGAAGCTCGACAAATGATATTGGGGTTCCTCTGGCGTTTGCTACGTTGACATTTGAGTTATATATTCTTCATTTAGGCCATCAAGAATGTAATATAAACATTGAGATCCACATGATCTATGTTTTCTCCCGGCAACGCTAGTCTTCTTAGTAATATAACAACCGATCTAAAAAAGTAAGCAATTATGATTAGTTTAAACAGTTCTGGTTTCTGTTTAGCCGCTAGGGAAAGATGATGCAAGAAATATAGAATGAGAGGATTGATAAACAGTTGCAATCGTGTGATAAGTGTTTAAATATGTTACAAGCAGAGGAATCCAGAAACAGTACCAGCACATTGTAATCTTCATCCACAAGCTAGAGAGAAACCCTGCAGAGAATGCCATTTTGTCATAACTTGCTTGGGATCACATCGCGGGAAAGCTTGGTCGGCTTTACAAACATCTCTTGGGACTCTGCAATGAACTTGGCAAACTGTGATCCTTTCTTTTGTTTGTTATTAACATCTTTCAGTAACTTTGGTAGAGAGTGCTCAGTGTTTGGCTTAGGCTTTGGTGACAGTGATGGCATCAAAGCCCATATCGATGAGAGTTCTTCGTTTGGTTGATCTAGTGTTTGAAGGATCTCCATGTTTTGCATATCTGTTTACAAGACGACAAGCAAACACTTACTACTCTCCGCTATGTTTCCATATGCCAAAGAACAAACAAGATTAGACAAACCTTGTGCAAACTTGAAGATTGGTGCCAAGACTGCGCATGGGATGCTGAAGTTGAGATGCGGTATAATTGTCCCTGCTCCATGTCTTGCGTTGCTGCAGATACAAACAAAAACATAAACATTCTGCTGGAAGCAAAGCAATGAACAAATCAACTACAATCTGATTAAAGAAGACTTTAATCTTGTGTTAGCTTTGTCTAATCTAATGATTCATCCCGTGTACAAACTGTGTTTGAGATTGATCTTCTGTTTACCTGGTAACAAGTCCAATCATATGGCCACTTGAATTGACAACAGCACCACCACTACCACCAGGATGCACAGCTGCTGTTGTTTCTAGCATTGCAGGGAACTCTCTGACATTTTGTAAAATGAGTTGCGCATACAATCTCTTCTTTGTGTGGACTACCTTTGCTACAACTCCGGAACAAACAGAAGGAGAAAGCCCTATTCACATATCAGAAATATTAGTAAAACAGAACTACTTAACAAATCAGATTGAACAAGATTGTCATTGGATTAACGAAGTCTTTTACCACATCTAGGTCCGAAGAGTCCATGTCCAACAACATGTGCCGGTGTTCCCAAAGGAGGAGAAGAAAAATCGGCAGCAATAGGTTGGAGCTTTCCAGGAACATCTTCTAGCTGCAGTAAGGCAACATCCAACTGTTCCTTGCAGATATAGACCACTTTAGCAGGACACCAAGTCCAAGAATCTTGTTCACACAACCGTACACGAATGTCTCTATGCCCACTCTGAAGGAAATTGTGCTTGTACTTCTTGACATGAAGATCTGTTGGAGCTTTTCGTGGCAGTGTTTGACTCTCCTGTTCCCAAAATCTACTTCTCGTGGAAGAAAACTCCTCAGCTCCTAAGACATGAGGTCTTAAACCATTGTCGTCTCCTTCACCATATACTAGGCCACCTTTTCCAAACCTCCACGGCTCAAGAAGGTGAGCGTTTGTTAGTATGAGACCTTGTTCGTTGAGAACAACACCGGATGCCCAGACACCATCGTTGACCGTGATCAGACAAATCGATTCCATCGCTTTCCCAACAGCCACTTGTACAGGAATACTAGCATCTGGTTTGATACGTAATATCTCATGTGATGGTTCCTCAAGCAGTAAGTGGCTGCAAGCAGCTGTGATTGCTCCCCATGGAACCACCAGCTGCTACCGAAGGCTACAGTTTTGTATGAAACATTACAATAAAATTTCAATTAACACAAATGAAGTGGAGTAGGCGTTGACAAACCTGGACTTCAACGCCACTGTTCTTTTGTCTTAGCGGTCGAATCAGAATGCCAATTAAGTGACCATTCTTACCAAAAACTGGAGCCCCTTCCATACCTGAAAGAGATTGAACCGAAACGGGATAACAAGTTTTAGCTACTTGAGAAGAAACAAATAAAGCACATATATAGGAACTACTGAGAAGGGTACTACACACCAGGGAGACATCGAACATCAGCTATAATCAGTGAATTCTTTAGCGATCCAGAAGAATAGCAGTTCGAGATGGAACCAGTTGATACGCTGTTTCAATTCAGTTTAGATTCTCAGAATTAAATGCTGACATGATGATCTATAAGCGAGTAACGCTACCTGTTAAAAAAGTGTAGAGGTGAAAGGATTCCGAAAGGAGAGCCAAGTGTTACAAGTGTATCACCCTTGCTACTTGGGGAAGCGAGATTTATCTTTGGCTGACCCTGATTCACACAAAATTTGCAATAGTCTAAAATATTTAGATACATATATATTATACGGCACTCTTAACATAAGATGAATTATAAATCAGAAAGTAGAAAATGAAGAGGGAAATAATTACCAGTAAGCTTAAGGAGACTCCTAGAAGAGCCATTCGAGTGGCAGACTTGGCCATAAACTTAGCATCATTTGGCTCATCACGTTGCATCAAGGGCTTGCTGTAATGTTTCATCTAGAAGACGTATCGAAAACTGAATCTCAGTAAAGTAGACCGAACATTTTCATTTCTAAGAAGAAAATACAAAAACGCATCATCTCTTCTATTTACTCGAGAAAATACATGTCATCCGAATGTTTCCTTTTGCACAAAACTAGCTAGCCATCAAAGAATATTATTTGTTATGCATTTGACTTACATTGGTTGAAGGCTGAGAAACGGCATCACCAGATACCAAAGACCAACCAACATCCCAACCAGAATCTTTTGAACCAACAGAAGTCTCAATAAGAGACTGGAGTGCAGCAGAAGATGCAGGGACATCAACCTTGTAGAATATTAGTTATAAATTAGAAGTGGGATATACCGTTAGAAAAAAAGGAGCTACAACATTTTACAATCTCAAGAGCTATTAGATATTTGGAGGTAATCTCAATTTCAGTAGCTTCATAAACCATCACCCATAACAAGAGTGGCTTCAAATAGCAAGAAAGACTCAAAAATCAAGCCATACCAAGGAAAGAAGTTGCGCAGGAACCCAAAAAGGATCTTCCTTCTCCGAGTTTAACTGACCCTGAAAAGAATAAGCATCTGTATTGTATCACACCCTGAAATCTCCAAAAACACTCAAAACATTCAACATAAACTATACTCATACCTCCACCATGATCTCAATCCGAGCACCAGGAATCAACTTCACCGCCTCCTTTACAAGAAAAAAATTGACACCAAGATTGAATTACCACATCAGAAAAAGTCATGTATGATCGATCATGTATATCTGACCTGAGAGATACTAGCTCTATGTGCCAAAGTTAAGAAGGGCTCAACAAGAGAGGCAACAGTCAAAACCAGCGCCATGTCCTGACCATCTTCACACAAGATACTTCTTGGAAACAACACCCCAGAAGCTGAAAGTGTTGTATTCCCATAACTTCCCCCCAAAAAACACACACACATAAAAGTCTCAGACACATTGATAGAAACAAGAAAAAGTTTGAAGCTTTTAGAGTTTTGAGATGGTTGTTCTCACTGGTATTGATGGAAAGCATGTTTCCTCATCTTCAATCCCTTTGGGTCCTTCAACATAAAACACAGAATCATCAACAATCCCTTCGTTTCAATAAGATAAGATATGATTATACGAATTGGGGTGAGATGGGGGGGAAGGAGGAGCTTACAGGGCCTTGGAGTTTGACCAAGACGGCCAAGTTCCGGGAAAAGGTGACAACTTTGGATGGATCCATGGTCGAGAGAGAAGGTAAGATTTGATTCTTTCTGATGCGCACAGGGTAAATTAAAACGAAACTCAGGCAGAATTGGTTTTGAGGTTTGGATTTGGTAAGGAAACGACAAGAGGATAGGTTATCTGATCAAGGAGAGGGCGGCTACCATTTAATAATCAGAAAATAAATATTTACCAATGTTTGAAATCTAAAAGATTGAAAAAAATAAAGAAAAACATGTCGTTTTACTCGTATTGCAATCTTTAGACTTTTGTCAAATTATCAACAATCTATTTTGAAAATGACTTCTTAGCCATTTAATGGGTTTGGTATCCTATAAATTTAAAGTACCAGTGGCATTTCGGCGCTACGCGCCGGATTCGTATGTTTTATTCTTTAATGAATTTAAAATTGTTTTTTTTGTTCCATTTGATATTGGTTAGTGATAGTAGTATATTACTTTGTTTTAAAGTTGCTTAGATCAAAAAGAAACAACATATGTGGTTTTCATATATCGATTCAATAAAAATAGAGTAAATATAGTTGAACTTAAAACATAAAGTAAAGTCGATGTTCCAAAAAGGAAAACATGTAAATATATGTGTTTGTTTTATGATTATCTTGTGTGAATGAAGATAATAATTTTGCCATCCTCCTAAAGCAATAACAATCCTTGCATGTTTTGTTCATATCATGGATGTGGCAATTTGTAGGATCTTCATTGTAGACACATTGGTTAAACACTTTGCCTTCAAATGATTTTAAATCTAGTAAGTGAATTCTTAATCATGGTCCAGCATTGTTCGAACTTGGGCTAATTATTTTCACATGATAGCTTATCCATATATTCTTTCCTTTTTCGAAACAACGAAAGGAAAGAATATTAATGGTTTACATCTTCAGATTGTACTGTTGTTATGTACTGTTGTTTATAGTTTACATCTTCAAATTGTTGAAGATGGTCGAGTCCTTTGATAAATTTTGTGGTGGTAGAAATATTTATTTAACCCCTAGATGTATTGGTAAGTTATTTTGTATAGTAGTACTCAGCTTTATGGTGGTGCCAGTTCTTGAGAAAAGAGTTTATCTGATGGGCATTGTGGTTTGGTCTTTGAAGTTAAGCTATATTGTTTTAATAACATGTCATTGTGTGCATACTATGAAATATAAATTCGGCTGAGGTGCCCGCCATCACGAGTTCGAACCCCGGCCACAGCGGATTTAACATGGTTTCCGTTTGGCCTCCAGGACCTTCTTCGCCAGTTCCAGTTGGACGCGGTGGGATAGTCGGATTAAGTGAGAGGTCCGGATACCTGGATTATCAAAAAAAAAAAAAAAAAAAAAAAAAATATATATATATATATATATATATATATATATATATAAATTGGCTGAGCAAGAAGATTTATCAACATATTAATGGAAGTAGACAGATAATACTTTTTATTAGTTATTTAGTAAACATGATGGCTTATTAAAGTTTCAAATTTCATAAGCATAACAAAATAATAACATAAAAATATATCCGACTGAAAAATTATTGGCTGATCGCTTGAGGTGGTGGAGTTCTTAACGTTATTGTAATAGAAGTATTCTTTAAGCTCTTCTATGTAGTGTGTTTTCTCTATTATCATTTTCAGCGTGTGTTTTTCTTTTCTTTTTATAAATGTGTGAATATCAATAAGAATTAAACCGGTGTTACATGTACAAAGAGTAGCATTGAGATCATTTGTTGCCAAAACAGAAAGTTAAAAAACAACGAAAGGGTGTAGATGATGGTGACTTATAGAAAGTTACCAATAATTCTCTATGAGTGCCTTAACCAATTCTGCATAAGGTTCAATGTGTACTTGTTTCTAACATCATCATCATAATTACCTAATAAAGCTCCAAAATCTTCTTCATCTGCTGACCAAAACTCTCTCATTAAAAACTTCCGACTGTTTTGCGTGTTAATTCACATTAGATTCTTTGTCAGAGATCGTATATGTGCTAAAGTTAGCTTGACTAATACGTTCAAATCATCTTTGCTATTCTTTTGAGAAGATTACTAATTACAAAAAGTTAAATATGTTTAAAGTAAATTATTAATCATAGCTTGAGGACATGATACATCATGAAGTTAACATTGCTAAAAGGCTTGAAAGTCATGTTTGATTCAAATAGGCTTAGTAATAAAAAAAAATGCAGATTTAAAGGGCTCAAATAATAGCTCGACATTCATCTTCAAACTGTGTATTATCACTGGAGCTATCAAGTAAATTTATAGAGGGCATCCATGAACCTGTGCTTCAAATTTATCAGTAAGGAAAGAACTATTGGTCTTTCGATATATTTTTTTGAATTTACCAAGTTAGACCATAATTATATATTTTTTTTTTAAATCTACAGACTCACGATTTTTATTACTCTTGAATACTACAAAAAAAAAATATTCTGGTTTGAGTGGTTTTTATTCAAATTTAAAAGGTATTAAAAAAAATTTCTTGGTAAAATTTAATTTCTCTTTTTAGGGTTTATGTCCACAATTCCATTCCTAAACGATATTTCAATTAATGAATGTCCTATCTCAGAAATGGGCCTTCTTCTTTTTTGAGAAAGAATTATTGAGGGTAGAGCAATAGCGATCAAAGCTTTCATCATTTTGAAAGATGCCCGTGGGGTTTTTTTTGTTACTTATAGATTCATCAAAGTAATCACACAGTTTGATATTTGATAGATTTATTCCTAATTTGTTACTTTTTTCGTGTTTGTAGAGACTTCTTCGAGATCATCAAAGTTGTCTAAATCTTCTTTCTACTTAACCTTTTGTAGTTCAGTTCAGTTGAAATTATGTGATTGCTTGCAAATAATAGAAGTATTTCAACACCAAAAGATTAAAGATCTCTACATAGAAGTATTTGAAAAACCTGACACTACCCTTCTCTATATTTTGATTTCTTTGTTAGAAACCAGGCATGTTTCCACATTTTCATACTCTTTTAGAGCTTCTTCTGCTTCACCTTCTGAGCTTCCAGAGCCCAAAGCTAGAGACACGTCCCTGCAGCATATAATAAAGATGAGTATCTTAGTTGAGGGTCAGAGAAGAAAATATTTACGCAGAGAAATGACACGTTGCAAAAGAATATAAACATACCTTCCTAGAAGGAATTTAAACCACTGCACTGAAAGTAGTTTATTTGTTATTCTTTCTTTAAATCATCTGCATATGCTTTCCGTTGTATAGATTCAAGCATTACGTAGAGGCCAGCTAGGTAGATCAGAGGGGGAACTTAAGGCCATCTTCAAAGGGGGAGCACATGGGGTGTGCTTGGGCTTAATATATTTGGATTTAATCCAAAAGTGGGCTAAGAGCAGTTTGGGAGGGCTTGTCGAAGAGCTGTGCTTAAGGGAAGTGCTGGTCGACGTGGCAAGTGTGTATTGGTCGAAAAAATGAAAGGGAACACGGGTTTTTCTTTTTCCCATTTCCTAGGGTTTGCGATCTATCTCTCTGTCTCTCGAATCCACAAACGGCGAAAAGATGTTGAGCGTGCATTCGGAGTCCTCCAATCTAGATTCGCGATAATTAAAAATCCATCTCTTTTATGGTCGAAAGGTAAAATAGCATATATTATGCGAGCATGTCTCATACTCCATAATATGATTGTTGAAGATGAACGAGATTCATACACTCTCGAACAAGAATTGGAACAAGAAAATGGAACCAGAACTACTCCGGGTCCACCACAAGAAAACACTCCGAATTCCGACGGAGCTTCCGACGGACACCAAGGTCGTCGGACATTTGCGACGGAATACTGACAAATTTCCGACCAAATCCAAAAAAATGAAGTCGTCGGAATTCCGTCGGCCATTTCCGACGGAATTCCGACGACATACGGTTCATCGGAATTTTCCGACGACTTTTCGACGACATTCCGATAAAAAATGTAACCGTTGTAGTCGTCGGAAGTTCGTCGGTATATTCCGACGGAATTCCGACGACATTCCGATTAACAGCAAAGTCGTCGGAATTCCATCGGTATTTTCCGACGGAATTCCGACGAACCATGTGACCGTTGCCGACAAATACATATGACCGTTGTATAGCCGTTTGGGATTGGACAATTCCGACGGAATTCCGACGGACTTCTTTATATCCGTCGGAATTTCGTCGGAAAGTCGTCGGAGGTCCGTAAGCAATTTCCTATAAATACAACCCCTCCTCATTCAACTCATTCACACTTCATTCTCTCTTCATTCTCTTTAGTCATAACAATTCCGTGAAAATCATGTCTTCAGAAGTTTATTATCGTTCGTGGATGGATAAACCTCATTTGGATCCGAACACCAATTTGCTTACGGAAGAATACGTTCAAGGGATTGGAGAATTCATGAGGCTTGTTCAACAGCAACCGGATGCAAAAAGTGGTATGTTAAGATGTCCCTGCTCTTCTTGCAATAATAATAAGGTTATAAAAGAATTTGATGTTTGGACTCATTTGTATATGAAAGGGTTTTCACGTAATTATAAAGTTTGGTACCTTCATGGGGAAACTGGTTATGAATATGGTAGTACTAGCGAACCTCAGCCTGTTAGTGAACCTCAGCCTGATATTAGGTTAGAAGAATCTAGAACGGATATAGATTATGGTGTAGGTACTGAGCAGATGGTACATGATCATTATAGAGGGGAAGAACCAAACCCCGAGTCTAGGAGATTTTTTGACATGTTGGATGCAGGAAAACAACCTTTGTATCAAAATTGTAGAGATGGTCATTCAGTCTTATCATCTGCAACTAGATTAATGGGTATTAAGACAGACTATAATTTGGCTGAAGAATGTATGGATGCGATTACTGATTTTGTCAAAGGTATTCTACCTGAGGATAACCTTGCACCGGGTTCATACTACGAGGTTCAGAAACTTGTTGCAGGTCTTCAACTACCGTATGAAGTGATAGATGTATGTATTGACAACTGCATGATCTACTAGAGAGCGGATGAGACACGGAATATATGCAAATTTTGTGGGAAACCTCGTTATCAGGACAC
>NC_027752.1:17921396-17930640 GCF_000695525.1 Brassica oleracea var. oleracea
AAAAAAAAAGGGTATATACCGACGGACAACGGTCGTCGGAATATACCGACGGACATATATCCGTCGGAATTTACCGACAAACTCATTTCCGTCGGAATATACCGACGAACGTGGTTCGTCGGTATATTCCGACGACCGATGTCCGTCGGTAAATTCCGACGCCCAAAGTTCGTCGGAATAAACCGAGGAACCACGTTCGTCGGAATTGTAGTTTTCCGATGAACTCTGGTCTCGTGTAGCCGCATCGTAATATCGTCGGAAGTTCGTCAGAATGACGTTTCTTGGTATTCGTCAGAAAGTCGTCGGAATTTCTGACGAAATTCCGACGAATTTTTTTTTTCCGACGAAACGATACCGACGGACGGGTTCGTCGGAAATTCGTCGGAATAGACCGATTCCGACGAATTTCCGACGATTTCGGCCATCAGAATCCCCCTGTTTTCTTGTAGTGGTCGTTCATTTTCAGTAAGTATGGCTTCAAATCTCGAGGGTTTTGGTGATGGTCACACAAGAATTCGTGATAGACAGGCACATCACCAATTGAAAGAGGATTTGATTGAGAATATATGGAATAAATTTGGATATTAAACTTTGTATTAATTAAATAAAATGTTTGTTTGTTTAATTAAATAATATGTTTGTTTCATACAAATTTCCAATTGTATTTTGTGTTTTTTTTTTTTTTGGAATCAATTTTAAAATAAGTTTTTTTGTTACATTATTTAATTAATTTTATTTGGTTAAGCACACCTTTAATTAAGTGATCTCCTTTTGAGAATGTCCCATCTTTCTAGCTTAAATACAATATTATACTACTATTTTCACTCTAAGCACACACCTAACTGCTCCCCCTTTGAGGATGCCCTAATGCATCAAGACAAATTTATGGTACGCGATATCAATCATTACTTCATATGGGTTCTGAAGTTTCGTAATTGCTTCGGCTGCTCTCTCTCTCTCGCTTCCAATATTGTTGTATGGATTGCCCATCATCGCCTATAAAATCATTCATAATGCTTGTATCAAGAAAGTAACAAAATCAGGGAAACATTCACTTCAGAGAAAGAAATAAACATCATTACCATTTTCCTACATTCTCGCCTCAAATAAGCCATGGCCATAGTATGGCAACTGAGCCCAAACCTGAGTAGTGGACAGCACAACTGAGCAACCAAGAAACATCATCCAACAGAATTATGTGCAATGCGACACGTGAAATCTAGGTGCTTGTTGATAAAATATATCAGAACGATGAGGAATGCTTCTTCGAGAAACATATTGAAGTTAACAAAAGACCCTTATTAAAAGCAAAACTCTGGAGAAAACAAACTAAAAGACATGAAAATTTCAAAGTGTACTTAGAGTTTACTAAAAGTATATAGTTTTGCAATGCGAATATCTTCCTGTAAAGGAAAAAAACTTGAGATGAACAATAACAGATGATATTCCAATGTGATCCTGCAATATTTTACAGTAGAAAACGCTTTTACCTTTGATCAGAATTTGTTTCTTTGATTTTTCCACGTCTGCTTTCCATCCTCGTCCTCCTTTCTTTTTTATGGCGAGTACGTCTCCTCATTTTCGTATCAACATATTTGAGCCTGTTAAAAGACAAGAAAAAGAACAAAATAATGAAAGTGAGAAAGTATCATAAAAAACATTTGGAAAAGGAAAACACACAGAGGTCAGAGGAGGCAGTGTGTCTTCAAGAGATGAATCAAGGAGATAACAATAAGCATTCCTCACAAAACCATATGTGTTCATAGAAGTTGTGGAAGAGATCTCTACGGAAACCTTTAGTTTCTCTATGCTTTTCATTTCACATTCAAGACCTTGTTTGCAATCTTGCATCTCTCTCTGTGCTGGATCATAAGTGCACAAAATCACGCTTTCTGTGAATATATCTGATATTTTTTTTTTCATGTTTCATTTTATAGAAGAGACAAAACAACTCTCTAATCTCAGTACGCATCAAAGATATTTTACCATGAAATCCTCAGAGAGTTCAGAGGAGAGAACTTCAATAAGATATTTTCCGAAAATCTCTTTTAGCTTGTCGTGATTCTCCTTCTTTGGCTCTCAATGTTTGTTTCTGAAACGATTACAATAGCCTTCTCATCTTTTCCCTGTCCTACAAAACCGAAAAACAAAATTCCAATTTCAAGAATAATAAATCTAGAAATAAGATTTTTTATTGGACAAATCTCCAAAATAACACATTTCTAAGTTTATATCACAAAAATAGTATTCAAAAACTAAAATGACCAAAATAGCACATTTCTAAGTTTATCCTTTGAAAATTTTAATTTTTTTATTTTTCAAAATTTGAAATCTTATCCCCAAAACCTTATTTCTCAACTCTAAACCCTAAACCCTAAACTCTAAACCCTAAACCCTAAATCCTAAACCATAAACCCTAAACTCTAAACCCTAAACCCTAAGCTCTAAACCCTAGACCCTGAAATTTAAATCCTAAACCCTAAACTCTAAACCCTAAATCCTAAACCATAAATCCTAAACCTCACCCTTTAACTTTAAACCCTAAGTTTGTGACTTTTGATAAAACATTAAGTGCTATTTTTGTGACTTTTGACCTTGAATGCTAGTTTGGGAACAAAAACTTGATTTAGTGCTATTTTTATTTTTTTCTCATTTTTATTAGTACCACAAAGCTAATTACAGGTTCGAAGAAGGTAGAGGAAGAGGAATCAAATATAACGTAGACGGGGGAAGGTGGGTTGTAGAAATTAACGGAGATATGTTACGACGTGGGTCTCTAACCGGCGGTGGAGGTAACGGTTTAGGAGAAGACAAAGATAGTGATCGTGGCGTAGTAGAGTTGTAGGGCTACGAAGGCCCAAATTAAAATAAGAAGCCCACGAAGAAACCCACAAAAGGTTAAGTGATGAAGCGATTTAGGTACGTCAACAAAATTTAGTTTCGTTGAATTAATTTAGATGACACGTGTCCAAATTTGATTCTAGGTGATTGCTGACATGGCAGAAGGAGGTATGAGAAAACTCTCCTTTATTATTATAGATAGATAGATACAGATCTATGGGTCTGATCCAAATCTCTATGTGAACTATATTAGTAGAGAAAAAAGTAAAGCAAAAAGTTTTCTGGCTACACCAAGTTTTCTGGCTACACTCTAATACAGTCAAAATGGTCGTATATGTGTCAAAAACTATACGAAGTTTATGTTAATGCATACCACATGTACGAAATAAATTATTATATGGTAGCACATCGTAGACGGATTTAGTTGATTGTAATTTTTGTCTATGGGGTCAATCCATAATTAAATAGAAAATGAAATTTAAACCAAAAATACGACCCAACCTAATGTAACTACCCGAGCAATCGTAAATGTAATTAGGGTTCGTCGATTTGCGATTACAGAGAGCGAGAGGAGAAGACAGCTAGATCGAGCTTCTGAGGAAGAGACCGGTCTGGCGGTGGAGACGCAACCCTGTTATGATTCCTTTTCATAACTGTATAACATTATTACTATCTGAAATTATCATATATTAGCCGTAAATGGTCGAGGTTTCAGTTTAGGTTGATTACAATGTTATAATCTGTACAGTCTTCTTCCTTCTTCCTTTTGTACAGATGCTAAAGCTGTCCATCTGTACAGTCTTCTTCCTTCTTCCTTTTTTATGTATTTGTTAACTCAAACCTTTCTGTCTACTTGCTCTCCTCTGTTTCTCTTTCTCTTTCTAGCTCTCTCTCTTTCTCCTTGGTTAAAGATTTTTTTTGTTGAAAAAATATCTCTGGTTAAAGTTTGTTTGTTCTATATGTATTAATCCAAAGATATTTTCTGTGTTCTTCTAGACTAAGATTCATCAACATGGAATCTACTGAACTGGAAGACATAAATTTCTTTAGTTCCTTTCCCGACCACAGAAGCTAAAGTTTCTTCACTCCAACCACAAGCTCCCTCTGATCCGACTCTGTATCCGAAGACCCGGATTCACCAAAGCCACATAACGAAGAAGAAGACGAGTACGTCGAAGAGTTGACTCTTTCTCTCGATCTAGCTATCTTCTCCTCTCTCTCTCTCTCTCTGTAATCTCAAATAGACGAACTCTAAACACATATTTACGTTTGCTCGGGTTACATTAGATTGGGATGGGTTATTAATTAGGTTGGATGGGTTTTTGGTTTAAATTTTATTTTTTGAATATTTACGGATTGACCCCATAAGCAAAAATTACAATCAATTAAATCCGTCTGTGATGTTGCCACCATATAATCATTTACTTCGTATATGTGGTATGCATTTAACATAAATGTCGTGTAGTTTTTGACACATTTACATACATTGGATGGTTTCCACCGTATCAGAATAAACACGGTGTAGTTGGCAATTTTTTTTCCTATTAGTAAGCACTCTAAACATAGAAAGCTATGTAGAATTATTGGCAAATCACCGGTCTAATCTGCATTTTACTGTTTCCTTATTCCTAACTCCTCTCCGTATAAACGTTTTCTCTATGCTACCAACTTTATTCATGTTATAAGTACTTAGTATCGTCTGAAAGGTTTGCTCCTTAGGACCAGAACTAAGAGAACTTTTACTCGGGGCATTATCACGGGGTTTGATTAATCAGAGCCATTGTCATGGGAATTGAATTAGCACAGGGGCATTTTTATTTGGATTAGTTAACTTTTAAAAAAAAAAGTTTAGCCGGGGGCACATGACATTATTGATCATAACGTAAGTCTTGCTCATGTTGCTCCACCAAAATTATCTGCAAGATTTCATTAAAATCCCAAACCATACTCCACACTTTCTTCCTATTAACTGTGATCCTCATTAACCTCTTCCACACCGTTTGACGGTGCTATGGTACATGATGACCATAATCACAATAAAACACGGCATAGCTAGTCTATAAGTAATCTGGATGTTCAACTACCAAGGACTCTACCACTAAACCTTCATAGAAAATAACTAAACCATCGTTACTCCTTTTAGGTTCTATTGTGTAAAACCATTTGTAGCCCAAACTAATATGTTAATCCAAAATATTTTATTGGAAATAAAATGCCAGGAAAACTGCATTTGTCGTTTGTTAACCTTTGGCATTGCTTAATGTTCATGATGGTCCCATCTCATAATTGTGCTAATTTTTCAATCTTCTTTATGAGCCACAGTTCATTCCTCAAGCTTGAAAGTTGAAGTCATCTTTGGGGAAGATTGTACATTCCACAAAAAAAAAACACTCTTTCACTACCATAAACCACCAACATTTTAATAAAATAACACAATATATAAACAAAATTTTATTAGCATTAGGAAAACATTAAAGTTAAAGCATAGGTATTTTCACTATCAAATCCAACGATGTAGGTAAGATTCAACCTCCGATTCACGATACAATTTTTTTTTCACAAATGGCTATTCTATACTTCACGTTACAAGTTACAACTACAAAATACACAAAAGAAACTTACAAAACCCTGCCCAAAATGATAGTGTCCATGCATATTTTTATCTTCATGAAGGACCTTCATTCCACAAAATACCTAGACCACCATTACTCTATTAAGGTTCTATTGTGTGAACTGTGAAACCATTTGTAACCCAAACTAGTATGTCAAATCCAAAATAAACACAAGCAATACTTTGTTTTCATTAGAACTAAAATGCCATGGAAACTGCATTTTGTCGTATGAAACCTTTGACATTGCCCATTTGTTCATTAGTTCCATCTGATAATTGTTCTAAGTTTTTAATCTTCTTTATGAGCCTCAAATCATTCCTCAAGCTTCAAAGTTGAAGTAATTTTTGGACAATATTGTGCATTCCACCAAAAAACAACAATCTTTCACTACCACTCAAACCACCAACATTTTACTAAAATAACACAATATATAAACATGATTTTACTAGCATTAGTAGAAACACAAAAGCAGATGCATGTTCACTATCAAAACCAAACGAGATAGTGAAGACTCAACCTCTCCACTTGCAAGTTACTACAAAAACACACAAAAGAAACTTGCAAACCAAGCCCAAAAAGGAAAACTTATTGCATAGGTGGAAGACAGTTATATAAACAAGCAAAACCTAGACAGACACGTGACGGTAGATCTAGACACCATATTTACATCACCCACTTGTGTCACTCTGACTCGCTTTTAACGGTGCTGACTCCTTGACTCGCCGCTGTACAACCTGCGACACGTGCAATCAACAAGTAAACCATCAACTTATGATCTAAACTATCCGATTCTGAAGCTACTTAACAACCAACGGCTGTGATACAATAGTAAATAGGAAAAATATATTTCCCATCTTTGGTTACTTCGATGCTATAGAGAGTTCATGGCTATACCATATGCACAATAAAGGAGGTGGTTGATATGGTAAAACAGAATAATGTTTTATTGGTTTTCATTTAATCCACGCGCCTACTAAACACAGTGCCACGTGTTCCTTCCTTTGAGCTTCGTTATCATCGCTGACACATAAATAACTCATACCAAGATATCAGTAAATTAAAACGAACCAAACCATTCCTAGATTTATCCGGTTCGGTACTTTAACTAGTTTCAAAAGTCAGAACATAAAAGCTGACCAGATCACATGACTTGTTCCTCTATATTATGATTTATGATCATGACATCTAAGATTTAAAGTCTTAAGCATATGACTTCACAGAAAATAACATATAATTAATGAACTCACCAGTCGTAGACGGATGGAGAATTTGGGTGGGCTGGTTTATCAAAGATGTTGGAGCCGATGGCTCTCGTGGCGAGGTTGCTTCCAGGATTAAAGACGCTCCTCCACACGTTATCCTTATGTGGCGTTGTCGGAGTGGTCGGAGTAGTTGGAGTTCCGGGGCTCACTACCGTCGGCATAGTCAACGACCTATGCATCACCTTGTTGCTTCCTTCTCCTATATATTTCCATACACACTAATTAATATCTAGTTATGTTTACAACCAATCTAGAAAGTGCTTAACATAGTAATGATGATACCTCTGATATTAATGGGTTGGGTGGTGATTTTACGGAGGCGGGCTAGGCCACGGTCAGGTTGAGGTCCGGCAACAACATCATCCCAAAGCTTATCTAGCAGAACCATCTTATTTTTATTTGATTTCGTTTTTTTTTGTTGCTCCTGAGTACTTTTTGTAGAGAGAGATGTGGAGTAAGCTTTTGGTAGTGGTTTATGACTTTTATAGACAGCTTCTCAAAATATCTTGATTATTTATCTATTAAAATTGTTTTTCCACTATGCCATTTAAAACAATTCAATTTCAGTTTCTTATTGCAAATTTTGTTACTAGTGAATTTTCAACTACCTCACATAACTGTATTTTAAAATTAATCTAATTACATATATGTTTATTTCTTATATTGTAATCAAACTATGTTACATTGAAATTATATGAGATTTGCGAAAAGATATTTATACTATTATTTTTGAAACCTAATTTTCAACCATAATTTAAAGTACATTAAATTTTACTGTAAATTGACCTAAATAGCAATTCTTTAATCGTTGGGCTCTCATTATGCGTTTCATGCTTAATTTTACATTTAGAGTGTACGATTTTAGTGAAAGATATACGTGATTACATGAGAAATATTTGGAACAAAAGACAATGAGTGAGGAGGTTGTGGAAATATAAAAGTGCAAGTGGAGTATGATGGAGATATAGATAAGGTCGAGGAGTCATGAAATGGGACCAATAAACTAAAGAGCCGTGAAATAATCACAAGGTAACATATTTTTACCTTATTTTCATTTTCTTCCTAAAATTACTATTTTTGCACTTTTTACCTTGTAATTTTAGGAAGAAAATGAAAATAAGGTAAATATTTGACTAAGGTAAAAAATTTGACTAAGGTACCGTGTACGATTTTGATGAAAGATATCTATAATATGATGGCAATGGCTCTGATTTTAGGGTTTTGGGTAAGGAAATGCAGGATGAGAATATGGAAGAGATCGAGGAGTATGGGAGACCGCCCGGAGATCCACCGGATGCTCCAGACTCTTGGGTGAAGAAGGTATTAGGGTGAAATGAAGGAGAGATGCATGTACCGGAGGAGATTGTGGACGAGTCTTTTGTGGAATCAAATCTGAAACTAGAGTTCCCGAATGGTGAGGATGGAGAATCGGTGATAACGATTGGAGAGGAGGTTTTGATTGCTATGAATGGTTTATGGAAGAGATGTATGATTGTTAAGGTCTTGGGGAGGAGTATCCCATTATTGAGCTTAACAAGAAGGCTGAAAGAGCTATGGAAACCTGTGGGATCAATGTTTGTGATGGATCTCCCGAAGAATTTTTTCATGGTTCGTTTTGGAGTAGAGGAGGAGTATATGAATGCGCTATCAGGTGGCCCATGGAGGGCTTTTGGGAGTTACCTTATGGTGCAAGCATGGACGCCTGAGTTTGATCCGCTGAGGGATGAGATAGTTACGACACCGGTTTGGGTTTGTTTAGCACATATCGCAGTTAATTTTTATCATAAAACGATACTGATGGAGATTGCCAAGGGGTTAGGAAAACCGATTAAGGTTGACTGCACCACGCTAAAAGTTGAAAGAGCTAGATTTACGAGAATTTGTGTGGAGGTTAACCTTAATAAGCCATTGAAAGGGACAGTGATGATTAATGGTGAGAGGTACTGCGTATCATATGAAGGAATCTCGACGATCTGCTCGTCATGTGGTATGTATGGACATCTAGCCTATTCATGCCCACGTAAGGTACTGGAGGAAACTCCTATAAATGCTGTTGTTCCAGTGGACATGACACAAAAGAATATGGAGGTTGCAGGTATGGATACAGATTTTATCCCAGTGAAACAGACGAGGAAAGGGCTAACTCAGAATGGGCAGAGAGGAGTTACACTGCGGAGTAATGAAAGTAGGGAGATGGTAGGAAATAAGACGTTGATCGGTAGTAAAAGTCGGGGGGCTCGTCAAGAGAGTATGTCGGAGGAGATAAGGGTTTTGAATAGGTTTGGAAGGTTGAATGTGGAGGAGGATATGGAGGAACAAGTGGAGGAGATATGTTTCTGGAGGAGCGAGCAAAGAGACTAGGAATGAATTCTCGTTTGGAAAGAATGAGAACAGAGAGAACCTACAACCAGCTCGATTGGGTCCAAAAGATAAGAAGATTAGCAACATGAGACAAATCCTCCTAAGACCAAACTGAGAAATCTTGGGCCTATGCGGGGTTTGGTGTTTGGCCCAATAAGTGGGGAGAGT
>NC_027752.1:17930838-17933391 GCF_000695525.1 Brassica oleracea var. oleracea
AGACGAGAAGTCCTGGAGAGTGTGGTGGCATAAAATTTTGCCCCGGTGATTCTATCTATTGATTATAAAGATCTGATGAAGTGCATTCTGTGGAATTGCCGGGGGGCAAATAAACCCCAATTTCGAAGATCGATTAGATATTTGGTGAAGAAGTTCAAGACAAATATCCTTGTTGTTTTTGAAACTCATGCTGGTGGAGAAGCGGCATGCCGGATTTGTTGTGGTCTAGGGTTTGAGAACTCGTTTCGGGTAGATGCATGTGGCCAGAGTGGAGGTTTATGGCTGTTATGGAGGGAGGAGATTGGAGAGCTTGAGGTGGTCAAGTCGTCGGATCAGTTTATACATGCTCGAATCGGGAATGGAGCAGAGGTGATTAATCTGATTGTTGTGTATGCGGCTCCTTCACCAAGCCGTAAAAGTGGCTTATGGGCTGCTTTAGAAGAAGTTTTGCGTAATGCAGAGGGTCCGGTGTTCGTTGGGGGAGACTTTAATACAATAGTGAGGATAGATGAAAGGAGTGGTGGGAATGGGAGATTGTCTGAGGATTTTATAAAGTTTGGTGATTGGATAAATGATATGTCACTGATTGATATGAGATTTCATGGCAATCAATTCACATGGAAAAGAGGGAAAACTGAAAGCACATTTGTAGCGAAGAGGCTGGATAGAATATTATGATGTGCCCAGTCTAGACTCAGGTGGCAGGAGGCAAGTGTGAGGCATTTACCTTTCTTAGCATCAGACCACGCTCCTTTGTATCTACAGCTCACACCGGAGGTTAAGGGTGATGCACGTCGACGTCCATTTCGTTTTGAGGCGGCATGGCTACAACACAATGAGTTTCTAGACTTGCTAACAGCTTCATGGGATCGTGATATTGATACAAGAGAGGCTTTGCGGAGGTTGGAAGTGACACTCCGAAAGTGGAACAAAGAAGTTTTCAGAAATGTCCAAAGAAGGAAAGAGGACTTGTTGATGGAGATTACAGAGATACATGACAAAATTGAGCAAGACCTCTCTGATGAGATCTTGGTAAAGGAGGGAGAGCTATTAAAAGAACTTGAGATCATCCTCGAGCAAGAAGAAGTGCTCTGGCTCCAAAAGTTGCGGGAGAAGTGGTGTGTGCATGGAGATAGAAATACCAAGTTCTTTCATATGTCGACAATCATTAGGAGAAAGCGAAATCGAGTGGAGAAGCTAAAGAAAGATGAAATTCAGTGGGTATCAGATGCAAAAGAACTTGAGAAGCTAGCGGTGGATTATTTCAGAAAACTATATTCTCTGGAAAACATGGATACAGACATATAAATACTAATAGAGAGGAGATTTGTGGGGCTTACAAGACAAGAGAAAATGGATCTTGACAAAACGTTTTCTGCGGAGGAAGTAGAGAAAACGGTGAGAGCTATGGGCAGCTTCAAGGCACCAGGTCCGGATGGGTTTCAACCAGTTTTCTATCAGAGGTGCTGGGAGACAGTTGGTGCTTCTGTGATCAGGTTTGTCCTTCTTTTCTTTGAGACGGGGATGTTGCCGGAGAATACTAATGATGCACTCGTGGTGCTAATTCCGAAAGTGACGAAACCTGAGTATATTACTCAGTTTCGACCGATAAGTCTCTGCAACGTGTTGTTTAAAACTATCACGAAGGCCATGGTAGGGAGACTGAAGAGTATTATGCCTAAACTAATTGGTCCTGCTCAGTCTAGTTTCATCCCAGGTAGATTGAGTGCGGATAACATTGTTGTGGTTCAGGAAGCTGTTCATTCGATGAAAAAGAAGCAAGGCCGCAAGGGTTGGATGCTGCTGAAACTAGATTTGGAGAAAGCATATGATAGGCTGCATTGGGATTTTCTAGAAGATACATTAAGGACTGCTGGTTTGTCTGATTGAGAATTGGGTTAAGAGGATTATGGAATGTGTGTCTAGTCCATCAATGTGTATTTTGTGGAATGGGGAAAAATCTGAACCGTTTAAGCCATCAAGAGGACTGCGACAAGGTGATCCACTCTCCCCGTACCTGTTTGTCTTATGCATGGAGAGATTATGTCAACTGATTGAGAAAGCAGTGGAGGATAAAAGATGGAAACCGATAAGATTGTCGAGAGGTGGTCCACAGCTATCTCACATTTGCTTCGCAGATGATCTAATCCTATTTGCAGAGGCATCGGTAACGCAGATTCGAGTGATCAGGAAAGTGTTGGAGAAGTTTTGTAAAGCCTCTGGTCAGAAAGTAAGCCTCCAGAAATCGAAGATTTTCTTTTCTAATAATGTCTCTAGAGGAAGAGAAGAGAGAATAAGCAGAGAAAGCAGTATTGCATCAACAAAGGAGCTGGAAAAATACTTGGGGATGCCGATACTACAGAAAAGAATTAATAAAGATACTTTTGGGGAGGTACTGGAGAAAGTAGCTTCACGGCTAGCAGGATGGAAGAAACAAACATTAAGCCTTGCATGAAGGGTAACATTGACAAAGTCGGTTCTGTCATCAATCCCAGTCAATACGATGAGTACGATTAGCATGCCAGTGGGTATACTGGAGAAGCTTGATAGCCT
>NC_027752.1:17934433-17942157 GCF_000695525.1 Brassica oleracea var. oleracea
GCTGGAGGTAGAGGTCGATTCTATGATGGTGATGGAGTTTCTTACGATAGGGATTGGGGATACTCATCCGCTATCTTTCCTGGTACGCTTGTGCCATGGCTTCTTGAGAAGAGACTGTCTGGTCCGATTCGTTCATGTGTATAGGGAAGCAAACCGCTTAGCTTATGGTTGGGCTAACCTTGCATTTTCTCTTCCGTTTGGTTTTCATAGTTTTGTTGTGGCACCGATTGAGGTCGCTGTTTTAGTTCATGAGGATGTTGCTGGACCGTTGCGGCCACGATAAACTCGTCTTATAAGCTGAAGTTTGAGTTTCTTTTTTAAATAAATTGGGAGTCATTCTCCTATATTCCTACCCAAGAAAATGAAAGATATCTATATCTATATATATGTCCTGTGAGGCCACGTCAGCGCCACGTCATTAATTCGAGTGTCCTGGTCTCGACACGTGTCCCGCCTATACGTCACTTTATTAACTCGACAATCGGATGGGCTTGGCAATATGGGCTTTGAATAATTTTTTTTGGGCTGAAATCAAAACTAAAGCTTGGCCGTAGTCGCCTTCGACTTCTTCAAGAATGATGACGGGGGACGCATCTTCATGATGATTCTTTGGGTGGAGCTCCGTTTGCGTCGTTTCGTTTCATCTCCTTTGAACCGTCACATGAAGCATAGATTCAACGGCATTGGCGACCTTCTCAACTCTTTAGACCCATTCCAATCACGATTACACATTCAATGCATCTATTCAAGGCGGTGATCTCCAACTATAAGATGGTAAGCTTTCACCCTGTAAAACTCATCTTCACTACTCCTGAAAAAACACTAGAAAATTCTTTTCAGTAGAATGGCAAATTCACAGAGTGCGTTTATATACAGAATCCCGTAAGCGTTTATATGTATAGATTTTCAAAAAGTGTGTTTTTTGTATTGTTAAAATCTGGGAATCATCTAATACTAATTGATAGAATGCTTTTCTATAGGGAAGCAAGATATAACAAAATCCATTTTCGACCTCGCCGATTTCTTGATCCAACTATTTCTCCTGCAACTACATAGTTGTTAGTTGTCTTCGATTCTCTCGACGGTTCCTCCAACATTGATCCTGCATTTTCCACCGGTTCCATCTTTGGTATCTAGAGCCCCAATGGCCACTCTTAATAAGGTGAAACTTCCTCCTCCGGTTGTCTATTAATAAGCCCTCCTTTTGAGCTTATTTGATCATCATGTCTTTGACTCTATCAGATTTTTCAATTGTTCTTTGAAGTTGTGACGGAGACAAGTGCATTAGTTGTATTGGAAGTGAGCTTGGTGCCTTTTTTTTTCTGAAATCAGTTGGTGTTTCGATGGGAATGCTTCAACACGAAGAATCTGATTTCATTAAATGGGGAGAGATATTGCTTCTTGACTCTTTGAGTACAAATGATATGGTTGAAAACTACATTGGATCTTTGTCTGAGTCATTTCCGATTCCACTTTCGTGCCATCTCCTTAACCTGATACTGAATGCTGCTTTCAAAGTCCCCGGGCAGCTCCAAAGGTGGAGAATATTGCAGCTGGTATTCCTTGGGATTTGTGTAATACTACTGAGAGGCTTTTGTCACAAAGTGTGAAGCATCGTTCATGTGCTATTAGTTTCCTCCTCCCTGCTATTTTCAAGGAATTCTCTTCTCAGTCTTCTCTGAAGATCTCACTTCAAGGGAACGTGTACATACTTTCAAGGTAAGGTCAAGGAAACAAAGAGTTATGCGCTTTTAGGTTGTTTTTTTAATCGTGTTCTGATCTTTAAAGCTGTAAAAAAATCCAGGAATGGCATCAAGAAAAGGATTTCGGAATGCTGCCAGAAGCTGTTCTCGGTTGGATCAATAGAGAGAAAGGATGCTTACAATGTTCTCTCTTTGTGCCTTTCTTCTGGCTCTTGGACGGACGGAACAGAAAGTTATGTCTCAGAAAAGGACCTTGTCTAAGAACCATGAATACGATATATATTTAGATCTCTCTATATATATAGATCCAGCGCTCAAATATATTGTGGGGTTCTTAGATCCTAACCTCTCCGGGAGATCACGTAATGCAAGATCTAGAGCTCAGAGATTTTGTGGGGTTCTTTGAATCTATTAAAAGCAAAGAAGAAATCAGGTGTGCGTAAAGGAGTTGTAACTGATTCCAGTGAAGGGTGCAAGATGGGTAGAATGGAACGTCTCATGCTTCGTCCCCACAATCCTCATCTCAGATACAAGGTTTGCGCTATACTAAACTCATATTTGTTGTTCTGTATGTCAAGCTTATTATCTTCAGTGCCTAGCTTTCTTTCTCTTTATTCAAAATTTCAAATATATGTTTAGATTTTTTTGTTGATATGAGTTTTGTCATTTAAGGGCATTGTTATGTGGCAAAAAAGCCATGCCCCTATCAGTCAAACACAGTAAAATATGAGCTTCTTTCTTTTGCTTTCTATACAAGAGCTTAAACAATCTGAAATCTTACCGACTTGATGGATTTTTTACACTTCATGTTTCTTGCAGCCAAATATAGAGGGAATATGCCATAATAAAAAATGCTAGGGAGAAGTTTATACAATAAAAAGGCACTCATGTATGTGGTGTTCTCTCTGTGGCTGCGTCCCTTGATAAGCAATGCTTCTTTTGATTACGTGTAATGCATCTATGAATGTCTTCAGAGTTGGCTTATTAATTTCATACCCTCAAGAAACATTAGATCGTTGGTGTGTTTCCTCCAATGGACCATAGTGAAGGTGAAAAATATCTGAAGCTATTTGTGATCCTAGAACCAGAAGTGACATTTATGCTGAGGTCAAGAAAAGAAGGTTGTCTAATAGTTGCTGTTGGACCCAATTTCGTGGGCCGTGAACAAAGATATGAGCCGTAAGGAACTGAAGCCCATAGCAAACAATCGAGCTCGAAAACGAAGACTCCGAGGTCCCGGAGATCGCGGAGCAGTCCCGGAGATCGTGGAGCAGTTACGAAGATCACGAGGTCGACTTACTATAAAGGAAGGAGAATGGACATGAAGAAGGAGACGTGGAAAACCCTAGAGAGAGCTACACACTTACATCGACCTTGTTCTCATCCCAATCTTAGATTCTTTATTTATGGATCTCATTTGTATCACTCGATCTAGTTCAACTCATTGTATTCGATCTTATTCATCAATAAAGTCCATTTTTACCTACTGAAAATTGTTTAACATCGTTGTATTCTAAAGATATCGTTGCTTACATCATTTGTCTTCCCTAGATCAAACCCCGATCACTATCAAATACTTAGTGTAGATTTTAGGTTCTACAACTGCCAGTGATGGTCTTTTGGATGTAATGACCAACCAATAAGTCTGAAATAGCGAGGAAAGAGGATACAAATTTTGATGAGGGAAAACAAGCACGGTGCACCACCTATAGCAGTGATAGAGAGAGGGAAAGGAATGGACCATGCTTGCCAAATAGCAGTTGAGTACGTCTTCACCAGCTCTTCAGAAAGGAAACAAAGACTTCTTTTTTGGGTGTTAAAGCAGATGAATATGTTGGTCCAAAAAAAAGTAGATGAATATGTTGCAATGTTTTCAGATATAGCTAATGAAATTTAATTGCAGCCATGTCACATTAACCTTTTCCCTTTTGTTTTTTTCTTTAAATCCCTAAAGTTTTTGTGATTTCATTATATTTACATAATTGTCTTTAGATCTTCAAATTTTCGTAGTTTTTCCATAGATCTGTATTTCCATCTTTATGTGTGCATGTTTCAATCTCCATGCGAAAAAGCTTAAGACAAAATAAAACTCTACATGTGTATTTTAACTGAGATTCAAACTTTTTGAGAAATAAGGAAAAATAATTCAGTTCATTTTTATCAAAGAATAAATTATTTAATAATCGTCAAAAAGTTTATTTCATATTAATGTGACGTTGTATTAAGAAAAAAACAAATAGTGTTATCCTTCTATTACCTAATTAATAATTGTATTAAAAATAGAATTCAGCTCATTTTTTTTCAAAGAATAAATTATTTAGTAATCGTCAAAAAGTTTATTTCATATTAATGTGACGTTGTATTAAGAAAAAAACAAATAGTGTTATCCTTCTATTACCTAATTAATAATTGTATTAAAAATACAATGCAACTATTAAAATCAAGATTTACATTATTAATTAGTTTATATGGAATATATTTTAAAGTAAACTATTTTCATACGTTTTTGTAATTATTTGTATTTTGTTAAAAAATATTTAATCAAAAGTCGCAAAATTTCAAAGGAAATTTAACAGTTTTTAGAGTAGTAATATATATATATATATATTATAGTTTTAACCCAACAAAGCATTTGACCGATTGTAACTGATATATCAAGTTTAATAATATAAATTTATTCTAGCTATTTAAATTATTTTCAATTTTTAATGGGCGGGCTCTAATAGATTATAATCCTCCGTGTTAGAGAAAATGCGGTCGTGGCAGATGCAATTACAGGATCATCATGAACTTTACTGCACCCTCGTTCGCAAAAGAAAGTAGACTTGCACACTCACCTCACTACTACTAATTTGCCACTATCTATTGATGTTGAGGATGTGTATGTTTGGGTTGCTGGTGATTCCCTTTTCCATGATTTCAGGTCCTCAACAACGTGGGAGGTGCTGAGGCCGAGACAGGTGACAAAGAGCTGGGTGGATGTCGTTTGGTTCAAAGGAGCAATCCCCAAGCTAAGCTTCAACATGTGGGTTGCGAACTATGATAGGCTGTCAACACACTCCATGCTTGCAGCATGGGGACTACATATCTCCGCAAACTGCCCCTTCTGCTCCAACTACGAGGAAACTAGAGACCACCTCCTCCTCTCATGTGAGTACAGCCAAGCCATCTGGAGGGAGATCTTCATCAGGTGTTAACTGCCTGCATCGCCTTTCGCAAATTGGTCTGAGCTTCTTTCTTGGATCAGAGTTGCCCGATCTTCAAAGCTAAATCTACTAAGGAAGCTTGCAACACAATCAGTGATCTACCAACTGTGGAAGCAGAGAAACAATCTGGTTCACAATCAAACATCAATACTGGCTGCAACTGTGTTCCACGGCATCGACAGAGAGCTGAGGAACATCATCTCAGCAAGGAGACACATGAAGAGATTTGACTCCCTCATGGTTATGTGGCTAAGATAGTTGATCTTTGTAGGAAAATTAGGCTCCATTTTATTTTTTTACTTTTTTTTTGCCAAAAATGGATCAATTTTTAGTTATTACTATTGTAAGAACTCTTCATTCGTGATATTTACAGTGCAGAAGAAAAAGAAACGTAAGAAAGACACAAATCTATTATCATTCACAAATGTCCAAAACCATGGGAAGTTGTCCCGTTATGGGCAGCCACACTGGGACCCACAATGAAGGTGAAAGATACTGAGTGCGACGGACACGTGGGCCGTCAGAAGTTGCCATCACATGACTCGGTTTTAGTCTTTTACCATAGATCACAAGTATAATCTAATTTTCAATCTCATCACCAAAGAGAATCTTACGCAATTCCACAAAAAACTAATATAATATAATATATAGTTACAGCATCATAAGAAAAGATAATCAAAGGAGGATCGGATTCTTCCATTCCACATCGTGCTTACAGATTGCAATGTTTTAGATCGCTCCACAAGCCATCTGTTGACTTCAAAAGCAAATGGTTTAAATAGCCCAAATTCATGCACCCACCCATAAGATTGTGGTTTTTGCATTTGTTTCTCCAATTTAAGTTATAGGAAAATGGACTTCTAAACCCAAACCCATGTGCTATTATCATATCTACTACAATGGCCCATTTTTATTAAGAGTGATATAAAATTTTTACAGCTATATTTTTTATTGTAGTTTTAAAAACTATTCTAAATATAATTGATAATGTTAAAGGATGTAAATAAAAATTAAAGCTAAAGACATATCATATAGCTCAATCAATCACTTTCGGTGTTTAACTACTGAACTATATTTTTACTTTATACTCTTAAAAAAGTCCAACATACAAATGATACAAAGTGAACAATGTTTTAAGAATATTACAAAAAACATTTTGGTATATACCTTATCAGCTGCAAAGCCGGCTCATTGGGAAGGGACAAGAGGTGCGACCGCCCCGGATCCAAGCCCGTATCCCCCGTATAATACTAATTAAGGGGTCTAATTTTTTTATAAATCTATATTTTTATATATAAAAAAATTATAAATATAATAAATAAAATTGAAAAAAGCCCAAAATTATTTGATATGTATATAGTCTTATTTTCATTATAAAATATTACTGATTACATTTTAAAAATATTTTAAACATTATATGTATATAAATTTTAGAGGATATTTTTCTTGCTCTAAGACCCTTAAAAGTGTTGAGCCGACCCTGATCAGCTGATCCCGTCACTTTTGGGAAAGATGCACTTAGTGCTGCAGTGTTGACTAAATACCTGTTTGAGTGGAAGCCAAAACTCAAAACTTTTCACATAATTGTGTTTTGTTTCGAGAGAAGTTCGATCCGGGGAGGAGGGCTCTCATATAATTGTAGAAACCGTAATGGTTTTCTAAAGTAGTAAGAGCTCAAAGATTTATGTGCCACGACTTCTTCTTTGTGCCGACGACTCTAGATGGGAGCTGCTTTTAACGCTCTCCCGATGATTGCGCATCCATCAAGGTGAATAAAGTCAAACTATCCAAACTATACTATACTACTACAAGATTACGACCATTCAGACGTCCGATAATTGGAGGTTACTTTTGTCTTTTTGAATATCTCCTACCCCGGAGACCGGGAATGTTGGTCACGTGCCTTTTTTGGTTATCGGCCCACCAACACCTTATCGTTTTTATCTACAAACACAACCTTTTTAAACTTAAGTATTATTAAATCACCCATTAGGTCTTATTAACTATTTAATTACAACAACTACAAGTCTACAAATAACCACCTCCACCGACTCCATAATTTCATACATTCCCCATAAACCGGTACATCTTTCAACAAAATTAATATACTAGTAATCTATGTTGTAAACTTAAGGATTTAGAACCGTAAGTTTCTGTATATTATTAATGAATAAGTGTTCCTTTTATATAGGAGTTATAAGAGAGATAAATAGAAATACAATAATAGGAAAGATTACAAATAATAAACATAAACGAATTAAGAAATATGCAAGTTGTAGCCGCCTCTCTTTCTTCTCCAAGTCTCGCGTCCGCCTCTCTCTCTCTAGGGTTGGGTCGTCTCTCTCTCTCTAAGTGTATTGGCCGGTTATGGACCGGGCCGGTTATGGACATCCACTAATTGATTTATAACACTCTCCCTTGGATGCCATAACCATACAGGGATTGTAATACGCTTAATGTTGCCTCATTAAAACCTTATCAGGAAAACCCAGTGGGACAAAACCATGATGAAGGAAAAAGAGTACAACACGTACTACTCCCCCTGATGTGAACCTCAGTGGAGGTCCTTCAACCTACGCATCCCAATCTGATGCGTGAGCTTCCTGAACGTGCAGGTAGGAAGTGCCTTGGTGAATAGGTCAGCTGAATTGTCACTGGATCGTACTTGGACGACCTGGACCTCACCGGCTTTCTGAAGCTCGTGAGTAAAGAAGAACTTAGGCAATATGTGCTTCGTCCTATCACCTTTTATGTAACCGTCCTTGAGCTGAGCAATGCACGCAGCATTGTCCTCATACATCACGGTTGGCTTTTT
>NC_027752.1:17943310-17943569 GCF_000695525.1 Brassica oleracea var. oleracea
ACAAGACCCATTTATATCCACTGGTTTTAACATCATATGGCGTCTTAATCATATGGCCAAATACGCTTTTCTTCCTTAAACTATTTAACCCCACGTTTCCATTCAATCCAATATGTTCTACGAGTGCGCACTCCTATATTGACTGTGGTTGATGATCCTCGCTTATATTCATAAATTCAAGTGCTACCTTGTATCATCTTATGTCGACATTCCTTATTGTGTTCCATTATGTTCCAGACATGATATAATCGATTGAGAT
>NC_027752.1:17943803-17945964 GCF_000695525.1 Brassica oleracea var. oleracea
TAATTTAGTTGTTGCTTTACAAGCTGGTTTATATATGACTTAGTCATTCTTTTTCGGGTCAACAAATGTGTCTGGCATTTGATTAGCTAGCTTTGTAAATGTATAATCTTTGGACGTCTATTTCACATTCTTTAGTCTGATGATCTTGCCAAGACAATGATGGTTGATGCCATTCTGTTTCTCTTACCAGCTTATTATTTTCTCCCCCTAATGTTGGATAGTCGGATCCATTAAAATTTGCAATTCGTGTTCTTGGCCACTAAATAGATCACCCATATTTAGCTCAAGGTACTTCATTATTTGTGGGAGATTCATATCCAACATATATCCTCATCCTCATCCTCTTCTAAGGATCCATCTTAGACTGCACATATATTTGTGGTAGCTTATCCAAATATCTCAAGATGTTATATGTCTGGCACTCTGGCTTATGACCCGTAATAAATTAGAGATGAGAATATCTATGCTCACTTAATGGTCTGATGCTTATTAGTTAAGATGCATGTAAATTCGTGTGTCCCCAAACCTTGGACTGAGAGTTTGGACCTATGGGTAATGGCCAATACAGATTTATAAAAGGATTTAGCCAAGCTATATATAATATGGACATGTGCGGATTTGTCCTCACTGCCTCGTCATGGACATACTATAATCTTTAAGTGCTTTGGGACATCATGGCCTAATGAGTTTCCCTTGTGTTCATGCTACACACGTGAGATTATATAGGATAACTCTTTGTGCCCTTTCCAATATCAATTTCGCATCATGTTTTGGACCAGGATGGCCAATCCGGTCATATCATAAAGTGTATAATTTCGTGGGTAAACCATTCTGGTTACCATGACTATTGCCTCTATCATACTAATCTTGGCATAGTCTAGATCAATAGAGAACGCATGTATAGTTTTTTTTAGTACTCATTATGGCCTTGGGCAATTTTATACATATATCTGAAGGAACTCTTTGTTTCCTTCGCCCATTGTTTCAATATGGAAACCTTTCATTCTTATATCTTTAAAACTTAATAGGCTGCTCTTGCTCTTAGAGCTGGGTGAATATAAGGCATCACTGATTTCTAGATGCATACCCTTAGGCAATAATATATTAGCGTAGCCATAGTCTTCTTTCAGACTGGCGATACCTGTTTTAGTACATATATTGGATTTGGATTTTGATTATCATTCTCTGCACCTTTCTTTTGTTTCCGAGGATTCTTATCTTTTGGAACCTATTGGTGGACAATCTGAAGTTTCATAATCCATAAGATCGTCCTTCTCATGATTGAAGTCATTTTCATCATCTTGGTAAGTCATATGGGCTTCCGGATTCTTCCCTTTCAAACTCTCTTGATAGAGGTCAACTAGATGCTTGGGAGTCCTACAAGTCTTACCCCATTGATTGTCCATACCACATCTAAATTGCTCATTCCACATCTATGGCACACGTATTTCTCTGATTTAGTCGAGTGTTGGAGTTTGAAAGAAGATCTACGGCCACGACCATGGCCTCGTCCAAATGAGCCACGGTCCCGTCCATGGTCTCGACCATTTCCTCGCCTGCGGCCAAAGGATCTTCGACCGCGGCCACGTCCGTTCGATTTGTCTCGACCACGGCCATGCTGGCAGTTTCCTTGGACGTGGTTGGACTCTTTATTGTCCTCTGTAGCGTGTGCATCAGGTAGTGGAGCTGATCCAAGTGGTCTCATCTGACTGTTTCTCATTAGTAATTCATTGTTCTGTTCAGCGAGCAAGATACAAGAAATAAGATTAGCATAGGTTTTGAAACCTTTCTCATGGTACTGTTGTTGTAACAGCACATTGCTTGCATGGAAAGTGGAAAAGGTTTTCTCAAGCATATCATGTTCCGTAATACTTTCACCACACAGTTTCATTTTAGAAACAATCTTAAACAGTGCATAGTCATATTCGTTCACAGACTTATAGTATTGGATCCTTAGATTCGTCCAATCAAACCGAGCTTTTGGCAAGATCACCGTTCTCTGGTGATCATATCTCGATTTCAATTCATTCCAAAGATCTAGTGGATTCTCAATGGTTAGGTATTGATCCTTGAGACTCTCAGCTAGATGATGACGAATGATCAAGATGGCTCTGTAACGATCCTTTTCATTGGCATTATTGTTCTCGGTGATACACTCACC
>NC_027752.1:17946718-17967511 GCF_000695525.1 Brassica oleracea var. oleracea
CTTAGGGATTGATCTATTATCCTATGGCTTTCATCTTAGAGATTATATTTTAGGGTTTCATTCTTTACAATCAACCAAATTCGATTCATTATGTTCTTAGAATTCGAAATACCTTTAGTTTAGTTGTTTGTAGAAACCGGACCACCAAGAATGAACCTCGAGCTTAGACACGATCGGGACGCGAGCTGGCTGGGACGCGAGCTGATTCTATCGGATTGCGAGCGGCTCTGATGCGAACGGGAGCTGTTGCTATCGGATCGCGAGCTGTTGCTGTCGGATCGCGAGCTGTCCTTGATGTAGGATGGAGCTGAGTTCGTCTAGGATCAGGAACGCCTTGGGGCTGGAGCTGATCAGGTGGAAACGAGCTGGAACGGAGTCACGAACGGATTAGGGTTCGTCGGTATCGTCGGGTTCGGATTAGGATTAGGATTCCAAAGCAAATCGGTGCGCACTGTATCTGTGCGTGAGGGCGCGTCGGTGGTTAGATCGACAAGCGGTTTGCACTGAATGATTCTTCTTGGCCAGAGTTTCGATTTGATATCTTGATCGTTTTCTGGGTCCTCACGGTTTGGGAGAACGGTCTCTTCGAAGTTCCAAGACAGATTCCTTTTTTTTAGGGTTTTAGGGGTTTAACGATTTGGTTTTAGGCTCAGGATGTTAGAGGCTAACGTGTTGATAATGTGTTGTAAACTTAAGGATTTATAACTGTAAGTTTCTGTATATTATTAATGAATAAGTGTTCCCTTTATATAGGGGTTACAAGAGAGATCAATGAAAATACAATAATATGAAAAATTACAAATCATAAACATAAACGAATTAGGAAATAGACAAGTTGTAGCTGCCTCTCTCTCCTCTCCAAGTCTCGCGGCCGCCTCTCTCTCTCTAGAGTTGGACCGTCTCTCTCTAAGTGTATGGGCCGGTTATGGACCGGACCGGTTATGGACCGGGCCGGTTATGGACCAGACCGGTTATAGACCGGGCCGGTTATGGACATCCTCCAATTGATTTATAACAATCTACTTTATTTATTCTGTCCTCTTTCTTGTCACTGTAAGTCAATATGTTGAATTGGGCATCATCAGTTAAACATCGGTTACAAATATCAACCCAAAATAGCTAACCAATTAATACGAAAAGAAACAAGAATACATGTGTAGAAAGTTAATAAGTTTCGGTAAACTCTGCGAAACAGGACCGTCTTCGTTAAATAAAAAAGGGAAAATTGTTTTTTTAGACCCAAAAAATGATAACTTTGTCTTATTAGACTAATCTCATATACTTTATGTTCTATTAGTTTAAATATTTTCAAAATGGCAACACTGCCCTTAATTTCAATGAAAAAATCAAAATTACAATTAATAAAACAATTATTAAATATTAAAATCTAATTTTTAACTAAATAATGGAAAAAATATTAAAAATCCCCCCCAAAAAAACTAAAGTTCAAATTTTTTTTCTCAGAGGGATCGATTGATCCCGTAAGCAATTGTTCGATCTGAACCGGTCGATCCTGATAAATATATCTAGAACAACGAAAATATGCGGAGCATATACTGATCGGCCAAGTCCATGTCAGTCGATCGCAGAAGCTCGATTCCACTTCGATCGATCGATCGCGTCTTCAGGTTCGATCGATCCCGTACCCAGTTAAGTCTTCCAAATTGATTTACTGGGTTTCGTCGGTTAAATCTGGTTTGATTCTCACTTGATTTGAACCGAATAAACACGAGATAAACTCTGAAATCTCGATTTCTAATCAAGCAAACCTATTTTTCTCTTCTCCTTGAAGAACAAAGGGGAGAAGAAGATGGCGTGAGAATAAGTTTCCAAATTTATTTTTTAATTTTTTAACTTTAAAAGTTGATTTTATAAATCACAATTTTCTTTTAAAAAAAATCGATTTAATAAATATAAGAAAACTGAATATTTCCAAATATTTTCTTCCCATATTTTTGGAACTGATTTTCCATATCCGTGGAATCTGTATTCTACTATACGTAGAACACAATAAACATGTTTGAAATCGATTTCTACTAGTTTTAGATTTATAGTAATGTGTAGATTTCGATTTTCATAGGTTTTAGATTTATAGTAATGTGTAGATTCCGGATTCTACCAATTTTAGAACGATAGGTTAAGCGTGGAATGGGTTTTCCAAATAGTTTTATATTACTATTATTTACGTAGATCACGTATTCTAAACATATTAGATTCAATGAAAAAAATGGATTACATTTTCTACTCTGTAGAATGTCAATTATACTTTTTGTAGAACAAAATATGAAATTATGATTTAAACACTTTTAGAACTAGAAAAAAATACCAATAAGTTGATTTAGGTATTTCATCAGTAGTTACTATTTTTTAATTTTTTTTGTTTGTAAAATTATTTATTTGATTTATTTTGAAAAATACTAAAGGGTATTAGAGAAAAAAATGGTACAAAAAAGAAATTAGACTAATAGGATATAGTTATAATTTTTTGGCCTAAAAAACAATTTCCCAATAAAAAACTAGTCATGGATTTCCAAAATTTAAGAGTTAATATACAAAATATAAGACTTTAAATTGTTAAAACTATATTTTGTTAAATTTTATTGACTTGTATAATTTAAAAAATCTCATCATCTATCAGCTTGTGAATATATTCACTGTGAATTGAGCTTTCGATGATTGTGTATTTCTTGAGATAGTGAATTGTTGGATTCTGGTTCTGGTACGACCCAACCGTAAGGATCAAACATCAATGGTTTATTTCCTTGCTTGCTCTTTTTGCGTGGTTTTTTTTTTATTGTGGGATTTTCATAGTGTGAAACGAAAGAATTTGAGTCTTTGACATTTTTCTATATACTATTTTTCGTTTAAAATTAATTTCGTTTTATAGTATTATATTTAAATATATGAATTGTAATTTTAATGTAGTTTCAATTGATTTCTTTCTTTCATCCTTAACTAAATTAAGAAAATGATATAATATAATTTTGTAATTGCCAAATAAAGATAAGAGTAAACATTTAATTATTTTTTTCGAAAATTATGTGAAAACGTTAGATAGGAGGATCTCGTCTGAAATAAGAGAGAGTAGGCGTTAAGTAAAGAATTTAGTCTTGATAAATGCGAGGACTGACTCTATCAAAGAAGATTATTAATGCGCCGAAGTCTTCATATGAGTTTGGAAATAAAATCTGAAAAGAGAGCTTATCAAGCATGCATGAACTTGTGGACACTAAAGAGAGAAAGAAACACAGAACTTTGTGGACGGAGCTTCACAAGACTTGGGCTGAATCCAACGATAAGGACAATGATATCACCCGCTATAGCACCTTACATCCGTCAGATTAATAGTTCGCCTATAATAGCTTACGTGCGCATCACAACACTTGATTAAACTCCATATTCTTCATCCAGAAGAAAAAAACAACACTGAAGAAAATTAAAATATTAGCGGTGGGAGCATTTAAGCTAATTTAATTCAATTTAATATTCACTTTTTTTACCTGCACTCACGTCCCTTGCTCTCTCACGTTCCATCACTCTTCAGAAAAAGGAAAACGAACAAAAGAACAAAAATAAAAATAAAGTTGTCCAATGGAGAAATGAGATTCTTGGAGAGATTCTTGAGAGACAAGTTTTGGTTCTGAAAGATCAAAGATGATGATGCTTCGATATACACTCGCGTGTCTTCTCATTTTCTCATTTGGTCTCACTTCTTCCTCTGCTCGCCAAGGTTCGTTTACCAGATGTTGAACTTCCATCTTCACTTCGATTTAGAGTAACTTTTTTTTTTTTTTTTTTTTTTTTTTTTTGTGTGTTATGTAGCTCTCCTGATTCGCAATATGCTCTCTCCTGATTCAAAATCTTGACTTAGATTCCGTTTTCTATGTCCCTTGTTTTCATCGTTTTTTTTTTTTGTAGATCAATATTTTGTGAATTGGATTCAGAAATAATAATTCCATACCTCCAATATGCTCTTTTGCTTGAACTTATTGAAATTTCCAATTCTTGATTCCCCACGATTTGTGTTTTGTTGATGCCCATCCAATAATAATCTATCTTGCAATTTAACAGCACCATATTCATTGCGGATCAGCTGCGGAGCTCGACATAACGTTAAAACACCACCAACTTATGTACTTTGGTACAAAGACATTGCCTATACTGGAGGAGTACCTGCAAATGCAAACCCGCCTAGTTACATAACTCCTCCCTTGAAAACACTTCGTTACTTCCCAATCTCCGAAGGTCCAAACAACTGCTACAACATAGTCCGAGTGCCAAAGGGACATTACTCTGTGAGGATATTCTTCGGTATAGTTGACCAGCCTAACTTCGATAAAGAGCCTCTCTTCGACATATCAATCGAAGGCACTCAGATTTACTCTCTCAAGTCCGGTTGGAGCAGTCACGATGACCAAGTCTTCGCCGAAGCTCGCGTTTTCCTCATGGGCGGCACATCCACGATCTGTTTCCACAGCACTGGCCACGGCGATCCCGCCATCCTCTCCATCGAGATTCTCCAAGTTGATGATCAAGCTTACAATTTCGGCCAAGGCTGGGGAGAGGGGGTGATTCTGAGAACCGCCACGAGGCTGACTTGCGGCACTGGGAAGCCGAGGTTTGATGAGGATTACAGTGCTGATCGTTGGGGCGGCGATAGGTTTTGGAATCCAATGAGGTCTTTTGGTGAAGGTGCTGACTCTCCCAGATCAACTGAGAATACTATCAAGAAAGCTTCCGTCTCCCCGAACTTTTACCCTGAGGGACTCTATCAGTCTGCCTTGGTTAGCACGGATGATCAACCTGATTTGACTTATAGCATTGACGTGGAGCCTAACAGAAACTATTCGGTGTGGATGCACTTTGCTGAGATTGATGCTACCGTGACTGCTGAAGGGAAAAGAGTGTTTGATGTTGTTATTAATGGTGACACTTTCTTTGAAGATGTGGATGTTATAAAGATGAGTGGCGGTCGGTACACGGCGCTTGTTCTCAATGCGACGGTGGCTGTGAGTGGAAGAACTTTGACGGTTGTTTTCCAGCCTAAGGGAGGTGGTCATGCGATTATCAATGCGATCGAAGTCTTTGAGATCATAACTGCTGAGTTTAAGACATTAAGGGATGAAGGTAAACACATTCTTCTATTTATCATTTGGAATCTCATGTGTTCCTGTAACACTGGATCACTATTGTCTTATTATTGTGCTTTTCAGTGAGTGCCTTACAGAAAATGAGAAAAGCTTTGGGGCTTCCTTCGAGGTTTGGATGGAATGGTGATCCATGTGTTCCCACACAACATCCCTGGAGCGGAGTTGATTGTCAGCTGGACAAGAACACCAGCAGATGGGTCATTGATGGACTGTATAGCTCATTTCTCTTGTTTTGTGCAAACATTATTAAATCAGCTTAACTCTACAATCTCCATCCATGCCTCTATGGTTTGTTGAACTCTTTATTGATGAGATAGGCTCTACTCTCTCAAATATGAAGTCAACAATACATCTAAACTAAGTCAGAGATACAAGGACTCTTTCTTTTGTTTAGGCATCTCATTAGTTAAAAGTTTATGGATCTCTCATTATTATTATTATTATTATTATTATTATTTTTTCGTTTTTCACCATGTTTTTTGAGTTGACAAATTGTTTATTTGTTCATTCTGCAGTGATCTTGATAACCAAGGTCTGAAGGGTTTCTTACCAAACGACATCTCAAAGCTGAAACATCTCCAGAGCATGTAAGCCAATACTTTATTCTCTCATAAACTGCAAATGCCAAAAACGTTTTATTCATATATATTTTCCAATGTTTCAGAAACTTGAGTCAAAACAGCATTCATGGAGGAATGCCTGCATCGCTTGGAAGCATTACAAAATTGGAAGTTCTGTAAGTGAATCAGTTCGTTTATTAATCTTTCTGCATCCTATCTTTTCGATTCTGAACCCTTACGCTTCTTTGCAGGGACCTCTCCTACAATTCTTTCAATGGATCTATCCCTGAAACCATAGGAGAGTTAACATCGCTGCGGATTCTGTAAGATCATCTACTTGCTGTTTGATTTTTGTTTGGGTCCATGTGATTCATACGGTATCTTTTTGCAGGAATCTCAATGGAAACTCTTTCTCAGGAAAAGTACCAGCAGCTGTGGGTGGAATGCTGTTGCACAGAGTAAGATTCAAGTAAGAATAACGAATCAGAAACCAAGTCCTTTAACATTGGCATGTGAAGAAGAGTCTCTTCTTGTTACCAACTGTTTCTCTGTATCTTCTGCCAGCTTCACAGATAACGCAGGTCTTTGCGGTATCCCGGGGCTTCCAGCTTGCGGGGCGCACCTCTCTTCTGGGGCCAAGATCGGGATTGCATTTGGTGTTAGTATAGCCTTCTTATTGCTCGTTTTATGTGCATTGATATGGTGGAAGAGACGACAAAACATTCTTCGAGCACAGCATATTGCAGGTAAAATAATCATTTGGGTCTTTGGTGGAGATTCTTACGTTTAGTGACATTGTTTTAAAAATATATATGTGCAGCAAGAGGAGCTCCTTATGCGAAGAAGAGAACCAATGTATCTCATGACATTCAAATGACACGGCACGGGCATAACAATAACCATGGCCAAGCACGTACTGCTGTTGAAAATGGACCGAGCTTGTTGTCCTGATTCCCACTTCTGTATTTTTCGTTCAGCAACACGAGTCTTAAACCTGCAAGGGACAGAATGTTCATAGTCGTGTCTACCACATTGGTCGTCATCACAAGTAAACAACAGAGAGAACATAGCAAGAGAGAGAGACCCTTGTTCACTCTAGTATGGCTCAGTTCGGAGAAGGATACAAATGTAAATCGTCTTGGGTTTAAACGAGTTTTAGATATTCGTTTTTTTTTCTTGTTTATTTTATGGGATTAGTCGTCTTTTGTTTCTATTTTGTTTGGTGGGAGTTTAGAGAAAACTACAACATAACTAAACATCTAAATATATTTACTCATTCAGTTTTTTTTTTGCTAAACCATTGTCATAAATCAACTTGATTATGTCGACAAAAAAGAATCAACTCGATTAATAGTTTATCCAAATAAAACCAAAAAAATTATTTTGAATTTGGTGCAAATTTGATTTTTAAGAAAGTTATATTTGTTATAATTGCATTATCATTTATGTAGTACTCGTATTACATATGTGAAAAGAGAAAAAAAAAAAGAAAGAAAGAAGCACGACGTTTTAGAAACATGATGTTTTAAAAGCACGGCGTTTCCAAAATATGACGTTTTCGAAAAATTTCGTATCAGTAAAATATTATTTTGAAACATAATAAGTCGGAAGGAGGACATGAATTAAGCAGGATGGGATTGAAGCACGACGGAAAACCCCAAGTTAGCTAAAAACACTAATTTTGGTATTATGAAATTTCTCGGGGAAGTCAGAGGCTCGAGAAATATTTTCCGTCAATATCAGAATTTAGTTTGAAATTTATTAAAATTATTCAGCGCATCAGAACGAGAGCGGAAAAATATTTGGGATTGATCGCGGATCGAAAATATGCCGAAAGGACCGAAAACAGGAATGAACCGAGAAGCTCGTGGTGTCTTAATGCATGTGATCAGGACGTGCTGTCTGTTTAAAGATAGTTTCGTAGCAGGAGACCAAACTATCTGGATAATGGTTTGATTGAGTAGATTGATTGAGTAGATTGCTTGTTAGATTTAATTAAATGCTTACTCGTTTAATTAAGGTTAGTCATTTCTTGGTAAGGGAGTGACTAACTGGTTGATTTGGTTAGTATTGATATTGTTGTTTAGTTCATTAGAAGTACTAGAGGTCTTAGGGCACATAGGCCGGACTACTTCTACTAGTTGTTAGTGTTTTAGAGTCAAGAGTCTAGATAGGTAGTCTGGAATCTAAGTCCTTAGGTTAGGTTCTAGATTAGGTTTGAGTTGAGAGAGTAATGCCGATAGCATGTGCGAAACCCGCCCATGCTAGGCATGTTTAAGGTGATTAGTGTTTCCTCGATCTCGTACCCAGCGGGTTCAAGGAAATCTCTTATTCGCTAGATCGGGAAGACTCAGAGGAACGAGGTCATGGCTTATGGCTGAGTTTATTCAGAAAGTGCATTCTGATCACAACACATTACAATATAGGCAAAAGGTTCGACAAGTTTTATTGGAAATTATAAGTGAAATAGGTCCCACTTCCATTTTCATACGTTACCTCTTGAATTTTGTAACACTCTTCCTTGGAGCTATTGTCGTGAATCGTTAGTTTCTTTGTTAAAAACCTCTAAATCCAATGCAAAAACCATAGTAGTATAAAAAGAGTACAATTCAGAAGCTCTCCCTCGAGTAGAGATTGTTACAGGTTTTGTTGATGATGCATTCCAATGCTATAAACACATTTTCTGAATATTGTATTGGACAGTGACTTCGTAAAATGGTTTGCAGCATTGTCACAGAATCGAACATATTTCACTTCAATTTCTTTGTTTTCTCAAGTTCTTGGGTATATGAAAAGAACTCTGGTGGTATATACTCGGTTATGTCGCTTTTGATATATGATTTCTTTATTTGAGCGACGCATGCTGCATCTTCTTTATATAAAATGGTCGGTTCTGATTGATGCATATTCCACTATTTGAGTGGATGTGTTGGCTTATTGATCTAAGCCAAACCACTCTCTACTTACTTCGTGTAGAACAATTGTTTCAGCATAATTTGAGAAAGTGACTACAAGCGTTTGCTTCTGAGAGTGTCAAGATATATCACTTCTTGCAACTGTGAAAATGTATCATATTTGTGATAGAGATTAATGGGGGTCAGGTAAATACCTTGCTGCGCTGAATCTTGCCAAAAGATAAACGGCAAATGATGTATCAGGTTGAGTACATTTTGCAAGATACATAAGCACTCTTATTGTACTTAGATATGACACTTCAGGACCAGGTATCTCCTCATTTTCTTCATGTCGTAGAAAAATATCATTTTCAACATTCAATAATCTAACGACCATAGGAGTGCTTAGTCGAATTGCTTTATTCATGTTAAGTCGTTTCAACACTCATTTTCTATATGTAGACTAGTGTAAAAATATACCATTTTGATGAGAATGTTCAATTTGTAACCCAAGACAATACTTTGTCTGTCCGAGATATTTCATCTCAAATTCTCCTTTTAAATACTCGGATGATTTTTGTATTTCTCTTTGGATCCCGATAATATTTAGATCATCAACATATTTAGCAATAATTACAAATCCAGATGTCGTTTTCATGATGAAAACACATGGTCATATATGACTGTTTAGTATCTTTATTTAGTTAAATGTTCGTGTAGCGGAAGCTATGATAACACAAGTAATCTACTGATTCTTAGAATACCTAGAATAATTGCCTTCTTAAGATCGTTGAGAGTCGAAACTCTATCCGAAAACAATGTAAAATAAATAACTGTTTCTCTGTATTTTTATTAAACGTCAAAAGCTGTTGGACTACAACCGCAAGACCAAGCATAAATAACAAAACTAATGAAAACCCTAATTTAAGAACAAAGCCACGTTAAGGACAAGACCCAGCAATAACAATTAATAAAGCTCACAATAATACTAGCCAAACACGTGACCTAAGTCTAACATGATGGCACCGGAGACTTGATGTAGTTGTCAAGATGCGCTGCATAAGTCCCTCCGACGATGAAAAGAGTTGACATTTTTTCTCTGAAAATATATTGGTATGAAGATATACTCATCAAACCTCCAAGTTCTTGCTAATGGACACTCTCCACGTAATGCTTTTGTTAACACGTTAGAACACATAATGTTCAAAGACGTTGTTGATCTGTTGCAGGTTTCAAAAACTTTGTCACCAAAGATGAAATCTATGGTTTTGGAATCTTCTTATACACGTAATCAGACAGATCTTCCCCATCAAAGAGATCACAGATTGGATCCACATCTTCAAATATCAGATCTTCATTAGCGTAGACATCAAAGATAGGCGGACCATATAGCTCTTTGTATAGATCTTCTTTATCATCACTAGCCGCAAAAAGATACTTGTTGCTGCATCCTTCAACTTCTTTGTTTAAAAGAAGATCATCATGTTGACACAAAATTAGTGGTTGTTGGTTCAGCTGGAGCACCATACGTAGGGCATCTTCCATGGACTGTTGCAATAGATCACACAGATTTTGTTGAAACTCGGCCAATACTTTCTGCAAGGCGTGAGCTTGCTCGTTCCTCCATCCCTGGAGATTCTTTCTTGGTGACATGATAAAAGAACCATTTCGGCTCTGATACCAAATGGTGTAGGGAAACTACGATAACGAAAGTAATATATTGATTCTTAGAATACCTAGAATAATTGCGTTCTTGAGATCGTTGAGAGTCGAAGCTCTATCCGAGAATAAGGTAAAAGAAATAAATATTTCTCTGTATTTTTATTAAACGTCAAAAGATGTTGGACTACAACCGCAAGACCAAGCTTAAATAACAAAACTAATGAAAACCCTAATCTAATAACAAAGCCACGTTAATAACTATACCCATCAATAACAATTAATAAAGCCCACAATAATACTAGCCCAAACACGTGACCTAAGACTAACATGATGGCGCCAGAGACTTGATGTAGTTGTCAAGATGCGCTGCATCAAATGTTCGTTGAGACTATTATATCACATGCGTCCAAATTGTTTTAAACCATATAATGATATTTGCAATTTTTTTAACATAACTCTTTAGGCTTAGAACTTAATGGTTCTGGCATTTTAAATATTTAACGGATTCTCATATAAATATCAATGTCCAAGGATCCATATAAATATGCGGTAACAATATCCATTAGACGCATCTCTAGATTTTAATTGGCGGCTAGGCTTTTCCAAAATCTAAACATGATTACATCCATAATAGGAGAATATGTTTCTTCATAATTGATCCAAGGTCTTTGAAAAAATCCTTAAGCCACAAGACAACCTTATATCTCATAACTTTGTTATTCTCATTTCGTTGCAAAAAAAAACTCATTCGTATCCAACTGGTTTCACAACATCTGGTGTGATTATAATAGGTCCAAATAACACTCGTTTGTTAAAGGAGTCAAATTCAACTTGTATTGCATCTTTTCATTTTGTCGAGTCGTGTCTCTTTTGAAATTTAAAGATATATTTTGGTGGTTCTAGATCATCACCCTCTTCATTTATTTCCTTCGAAATAAAGTACGAGAAAACATCATCAACACCATTAATTTTGATTCAATATTATGAATGTATAATTAATATAAATCTCATGATTTTCTTCAGAATCATGATGTTTAACATTGTCATCAACCTTATAGCTTATTGCTTCCAACTTTTATGCTATAGTGGAAGGATTTTGGTGTTATGTCTCCTTCTGTTTCCTAGAATTCATATCCTTAGAACCAACAGGTCTACCATGCTTCAAGCTTATTCTTGACTCCCGTGTATTATTTTCTATGCCACTTTCATTTGGCATTTCCATACGAGCATGAGCATTTACAGCCGGTATATGTGATTTTGTAACCGATTTGGTGTCTGCAAAAGCATCAAGTAGGTTATTTACGATGCTTATTAAATGCATAGCTCGATAGACCTCTAATTCCGACTGTCTGGTAGGAGGATCAATGTGTTGTAGAGATTGTAACATACCATTTGATATATTTTCCTACTTTTTTACTTTCTCCATTAGAACTGAGAATACTTTTTCATCAAAGTGGCAAACAGCAAAACATATCGTAATACGTCACCAGTTTGCCAGTTTGTGGTTCTAGATATCATATAATTGATGGAGAATCATAACGAACATATATCCCTAACCTCCTTTGAGGTCACATCTTTGTACGTTAGGGAGGTGCAATTGGCACATATACATCACAATCAAAATAATTTACTGAGAAATATTTGGCTCGCGTCCAAATGCCAACTTTATTAGGAATTATTTTTGATATGCACTTGGTTTCACCCGAATCAGTGCTTTTGCATGCAAAATAACATGTTGATGTATAGTGTTTTTACATGTTTTTAACTATTTATTTTAGTCATTTTAGTGTCTAAGTATTGCATTTAGGTGTCATTAGGTGTTTCATTTGTACATATTGCATACACAGGTGTTTGGAAAGCACAATCATAAGTTATGGGGCAAAATCGAGGATAAATATGAACCAAATGGAAGTTTGAGGTCAAAACCAAAGATCTGCAAAAGCTCTGGGACCGAACGTGCAAATACGCAGAATTTGGCCATTGTTGTGTCGTGAGTTTCAGAGCGCTCACCATGAAGAAGCCAATCTGTTGATCCGTTCTGCTCGATCCTTCCAGTCAAACCCAAGCTTCAATCTGAATAATCCGTGGGTTCTAATCGAGCGATGAGAAGAAGTGTCGCTTGCTCGCTTTATCCCCTTCGATCCGAGTTCAAGCTTCAGTACGTGAAGGACAAAACGACCGGTGGATGAAGATTGGAGTGCTCAATCCTCTAGTCTCGACCCAGCTCTCACTCTGACGAACACAAATCGGCTGAAGCATAGAACTTGAAGCGCTCAAGTCTTCATGCTCGAGCCAGCCGTGGCGATTGATGGCTGTGACGACAAATATAGCGAGTTCGATGGTTAAGCAACGGATGAGACAACACGGTGGTGCCGTGAAAAGATGACGGCGAGCAGTTGCAGTGACGACTGCGAGAAGAAGACCCGAACTCGAGACGCGGCCGAGAAGAAGACCAAACGCAAACGCGTTTTGTGTCAAAACGCAGTCGCAGAAAAATAGCATTCAGCTTTTTGCTATTTAGCGATCAGCGATTGAACCCTAATTTAAAAGAATATATATATGTAACCCTAGTTATCTTGGAGATAATCTTGTTTTATCTCTTAAGACAATCACCATTGGAGTGAAAGACACAATCTTTATCATCTTTTATCGTATTTTTCTTTTGAATCTTCAGTATTAACTGTTCACCTATCTCTCTAAACATGATTTGTCTTGAACTTAACATGAGTTTAAAATCTTTCATGACAATTGGTGAGTAGACTCATCTTGAATCTATGGGTTAAGTAGATCTGAGGTGATTAGTGAAGAGTCATGGTGTTTGTTACTAGATCTACTTGTTTCTATGCTGGTTAAAGGTTCTTTATGTTAGATCTGACTTGATCTCTCAGATCTAGATTCTAATTTATTTCACGCTCGGATGGTGTTTGTTGAAATGCTTGAACGGATTTAGTGAAGCTCTTGCATGATTGGCCAACGGAAGTTGATGTTAAGACTGCTAGATGGTTATTAGACTTGTAATTCATGCATGCTAGATTGCGTTAGGCCAACGGCAGTTGATGTTTAATTCATGATAGCATAGAGGTTTTTTGTCACGGAAGTGGATTAATCTATTTGAATGAGAACTAGACCTATAGAACTTGTAGATTGTTTGGATAATACCTTGACTTGGAAGCTAGTCATCTTGGATCGATTGCCTTATACCCATGGGTTCTCTCTTAATATTGATTGAAAACTTGCTATGTTCTCTGTTACTTTAGTTCTTAATTTTAGTTTAATTACATGCTACTTGATTACCATTCCGACTTATCTTGATAGCACTTAAATTAAGTAAATGTGTTGCATTCTCACTGCTTATAATCATCTTAGGATTGGATTGACACCTCAAATACTACATCGGTTTCAGGATTAAACTTATCCTACATCACATGTCCCTACACAGAGGTTGGGAATTTTGATCTCATGATAAATGGTCTTTTAGTCAGTTGCAGACGTTTAATGATTCAGCCAAACCATTTTGTGTATGAACATGAGCAACGAGATGTTCGACATCATTTCCGGTTACCATTCAATAATCATTGAATATTTGGAAAGTTAATTCACCAGTGTTGTCTAGTCCAACTCTCTTTATTGGGAAATTAGTAAAATGAGCTCTTAATATGATTATCTGAGATAAAAATCTTGCAAATGCCACATTTTGAGAGGACAACAAACAAACGTGTGACCATCTACTTGACGCGTCGACCATTACCTTAAAAGAATATAATGTTCTACAAGATGGATGTATAGGTCCATAAATAGCGCATTGAATTCGATCAAGTAACTTTGGTAACTCTTTATCTATTTTGGTTGGCTATGGTCTTATAATCAATTTTCCAAGGGAACACGCAGTACATGTTATTTCATTTCAATGATAAATTTCTTGGGGTTTCACTGAATGACCATATGATTTCTCGATGATTTTGCGCATCATTATGATGCTTGGATGATGTAGACGATCATGCCATAGTGTAAAGTCATCATGATTTCCTTTAGTCACCAAATGTGATTCAATGACATTTATATATGTATGATGCAGACTAGAAGAAAGTTTTGGTAATTTTTTCAACACTTTTAATTTTCCCGATTTCTCAAGAGAAGTAAACATATATTTCTTTCCATCCTCAGTTGCAGACTGAGTATCAAATCCTGTAAGATATATGTCTTTAAAACTCAACAAATTTATTTTAGAATTTATAGTAAATAGTGCATTATTTATCAAGAATTGTGTCCTATTATGTAATGTGAAATGGGTTTTACCAATCTCTCCAACAAGTCTGCACAACCCAATATTGTGCTAGCAGTGATATTTGCCGGTTTTAATTCAGAAAATATTTTATATGTTTCAGAATAGTGTGCGTTGTTCCAATCTGGTATACAACTATCTCTAGCATTGATCTTGGTTGATTTTCCATTTATAATGTCCATTTATTAATCTTCCACAAGCAACAATTATTTATGGTATAATTGTAGAATTTCAAGACTCACATGATGTGTGCTTTAAGCTTCTATGATAGCGGTTTCATCAAAATCATTCACAATGTCAGACGCATCGAGATCCGTTAGACGCATTGAGATCCGTTGTACCCTCAGAATGTTCTGCAAAGTTTACCACTTTTCCTTTCCCTTTGATGGAATCTTTGTATAAAGCACAAAGATGTGCAGAGGTACGACATATACGAGACAAATGTCCCTTAGTATCGCTTCTGAAGCAAACATCTTCTAGCTTCTGGGAGGTACTTCCTTGGTGTTAATTTCCCTTAAGGGATTGCTCAAAGCGGATCCACTGAAATGAATTTCTATCTTGTGGATTGTATTTTATTCCATGAGAGTTTTGATGGACACGGCTCCATAAAGCCTTTATTTTCATTCATTGGTTTCTTTGCATTTAATGCGTTTGCTTCAGGAAACGCCTTGGAACCAGTTGGACGAGTCATGTGATTCTTGATCAGAAGCTCATTGTTCTTTTCTGCTATGAGAAGCGCCACAATCAAATTCAAAAACTCGGTATATCCTCGCAACCTATATTGTTGTTGTAGTGATATCTGGCTTTTGATTAATGTGGTGTATGTCTTCTCAAGCATTTTAGATTCAGTGATGGTTTCACCATATTATCTCAATTTAGCCACAATTCCTAACACATCAGAATTGTAATTCATCACTTTGTCGAAATCTTGAAATCTCAGACTTTGCCATTTATCCCGAGCAAGTGGAAGTGATATATCTTTCTGATGATCGAAAAAATCTTGTAGAGACTTCCATAACTCTTTACGATCCTTCATGTTGGCATATGTCATAAATCATACTTTCATCAGGGTGTCTTCTAAGGAAGATCACTGATTTAGCCTTTCCTTGAGGCGTTGAAGTATTATTCTCTTTAACGGTTTCAAATAAACCAAGAGATTTAAGATAAAGTTCGATATTGGTAACCCAAGAAATGTAGTTGGTATCGCTGATGTCTAGAGCGAGAAACGGGAACTTCTCGATGTTTGCCATTGTATTTTTAAAATTAAACAACAAACAACATAATTAGAAATATTATTTTATTAAAATAATTAAGGTATGGGGATAAGTAGTGCGATTATAAGGAATACACATGGATAAAACATTAAAATGAAAATAACTATTTTCGTCGGGAGAGAATTCTCTAACGAGTAGACCATAGAAGCAATGAATAAAAATTCAATTACAAAAACGAGAAACATATTAATAATTTTTTATTGAGTAAGATGTCGGGGAGATATGGAATGAAATGAATGAATTGTAACTTTATTTATATATTTCAAAACACTGTTCATTAGCCGTTAACTAGCTTTTTGTAAAGTATTTTTAAAAAATATTTTTTATAGCCGTTGGAAATAAAAACATAAGATAAAAATTAATTTGAAATTATTAATAATCATCATAAATAGCTTACCAATTTTTTTTAAAAAAATTAAATAAAGATGACAATGCTTCCTTTTTATATATATATATATTTATACACAGTGATAAATTACCATATTAAATTTGAAAGTAGTAAAGTATAATGTTAAAATTAACTATGGTAAAAATGAAAAATAATGGTAACAAAATCATCTAGCAATAAATTAAATATTTAGGTGTTATTTCAGCCGTTACAATGCTTTACGCAACCATTATAAAATTAAAAAATTATGAATGGGGGTAGCAGGGCTGCACTCCGGTAACCATAAACGTAACAAATAAATAAAGAGGTCTCACTCTGGTCACAATAATCAGATGCTGATCACGTGTTATAATTATATTATATGATTTTTTTATGTTACATATATATATATATATATATATATATATATATTTATCATTTATGTTGTATTCATAACAATGTTACGTATGTGAAAAGAGAAACAAGAAAAGAAGAAGCATACCAAGTATAGAAAAAGAAGGAGAATGTTATTATTCTTGTTTAGAAGGAGCAATCTGATCACAGCGTATTACAACTTCTTATATAGGCAAAAGGTTCCACAATTTTATTGTAAGTTATAAATGAAATGGGCTCCATTTCCATTTTCATACATTACCTCTTGAATTTCGTAACACTATTGTTTTCATGTTGTTTAATTATAGAAGTGAATTCAGATCAAACTGTATTAAGATATAGTTCTGATTTTTGGATCAGTTATTTTGGTTTTGTTTGGAATGTATCGGTTCGGTTAATCTAGATTGAACACCCTCTCTTAAACCCAAATCAACCGGTCCTTGAATTTTAAACATTAAACATGTTTGTCCGATTAAAACTGAAATCTAGTAAACCGGGTCTTCTTTTTTTCAAATTTATTTTCTTCTATGTTCTATCATCGATTCATTTCTTTGTCGGTTTGCCCATAATTCGTTTATCTGTTAGTATGACTCCTAAACTGTTGGAGGCAACGTCAGTCTACAGATTGATATCGACCTGTAAACAAAAAGGCCAGATCGATTTTATAAGCTAAAACTACAGAATTTGTATAAATGATCATGTGTTAGTGACAATGAGAAAGCGAAAGAAGAGAAGATAGTGTCAATTCTTAAATAGTGAAAATGGAGCTTGGAAACAACATAGGTGGAGAAAAAGTTATTACCCCGTTCTACATAAATGTCAAAAGAGTTGTGTTTGAGAGGTTAAGCAATACTTGAGTCAATTTTTTTTAATTTGATTTGCAGAAAAACTTCATCGTTAGTGATGGATGATGTAGAAAATAGATACAATGTATCTAAAATTGTTGGCGAGCAGTGCATAGGTGATGACGAGTTGAGGGATCTTCTGGCTAAGAAGGCTGCTCACATTGCTCAGTTGCATCGTAGGGATCTGAACGACTCTTTCCGAAGCATTGAATAAGATATTGCAAGTGAGTATTTCCTTCTTTAGCAACAATATAATGTAAGGAAACATTTAAGCTAAATGTTACCCTTTTGCACGGATCCAACTTAATCATCCTAGAACATAGGAAGCTACTTCTTTTAGGTCCTAAATTTGAGTTTTCAAAACTATATTAATTTGTTTTCTTTACCCACACATTGCAGTCTGTACGTGAACATTTTAAAACTAACAATCGCGCCAAGAATCTGCTAAAACAGGCCAAGGTAAGAAAAATATCTTCCCACTCATGTTTCAGATTTCACCAAATACTATAGCACCTTTGCAGGATATTCATACACAATATTCATAAGTTTTTCTCTATCAATGAATCAATAACTATCTCAAAAATCAAAACTCTTCATCAAACAAAACCTAGGGAAGAAAAACAAATCCCTAAACATATTATAAATCTAAGTTTAATCATTCAGATTCAGATTAAATAAAAGTCAAAGATCAACAATTTAAAAGTGAAAATCCGAGATCCATGAAAAGGATTACCAGCAATTTAATTACAATGTCACATATACTTCTCCAAACTCACCAAATCAAGTTTTAAGGTATATTCTCAAGAATATATCATGAATCAGAACTAAATTCTTATGAAGATGACATTTTTAATGTAGACATGTCTGCTGAAAGATGAAAGATTTATCATAAAAATGGTACAAAATGATAGTAATAGTCTGTGAATAGTGTCATGTACATATAGTTAAATAATATATTTTTATGTATATCATTGAAGTAGGATTTAACACATAAATCCAGTCCTTTAAAATATTTGAGATGCATTTATTTGACAAGATTTACATGGTCCGCTGGCGAAACCTAACCAATCCGACGAAGGGCTACCTTGCCTCTTGATGTAGGAAGCTACGGATTGAGTGGATAATGATCAAAACAAAAATCACCTTGAGGTCAAGTGGTTACTCAACAACCCGAGATTCATTGAGTAAGACATGACAAGCCTGCCATAGATACACGGAGTAATTGGATCGAGCCGAACAATTTAAAAACAAATCATGCTCATCGTTTACACATCACAACACCACTAGTTCACTGTGATACTTAAAATACTCTCATATAACTGTATTGTATTTGACCTGTTTATTTGTACATGTAATATTTATTATTAACATTAATCCAATTTGTGGAAAATATCTTATTAAAATTTAGAATACTTACTTTGTTTCAAATAAGTAGTCGTTCTAGAATTTTTCACATGATAAGAAACTAAATAAATATTCAAATTTACCGTTGGTTTACCATTAGAATTGCATAACATTTATAGTTTATCTTAGTTTAATTAAATGAAAAGGAAATAAATTAATAGAAAAATTACATTGAAATCACGAAACGACACTTGTTTTACAAAATTTTATGTAACAACAACACTCGATTTGAACTGAGGAAATATTATTTTTACTGTTTCTCTAAACCTATCAATTTTTTTTTTAAATATCACTTCGGATTTTAGCTTCCACATATATCGAGCACAAATACTCAAACAATATATCGTGGAATTTATCAAAGAAATATTGTGAACTTAAATATAGGGAAAGAAAGAATAAAGGGTTTTGTGGTTACAAAAGAAAAAGAAAAGATTTTTTTTTGTGCTAAATTTTGTTATAAAAGATAAGGTTGGTTCGGTGGAAACTTTAAAACTGAAAACCCTAATTTCTAGAGAGCCCCCATTGAGTTGTTATCGTCATCCTTGGGAGATACAAAACCTTTCATCTAGAGTACACAAGAGAGAGAAACAATGATGATATCTAATCTTCCGGCAGATTTGCTAGAAGAAATACTTTCTAGGGTTCCGGCCACATCTATGATACGATTGAGATCTACTTGCAAACAATGGTACAATTTATTCAAAGACCAAATGTTCGCCGAGAAGCACCTTCGTAACGTTCCAAAGCAGCTTCGTGTTATCACGTTGAAGGAAAATAGGCTTTTTCTGCCGAGCGTAGATCTGAACTTTGTTCCTCCGTTTATTGAATTTAGCGATGTACTTAGCCTAAATAATTCTAGTAATTCAGAAGAGGTCCATATGGACTCATGGACTCAGCTTTTCACTGCGATGGTTTATTGTTACGCACCACCGGGGAGGATGAACTCGTGGTTTGGAATCCTTGTTTAGGTGAAACCACGTGGATCAAACACAGCGAAGGCAGCAAAAATGTAAAAGAGAGAAAGCCTATGTATGCGTTGTAAGAGAGATACTATAAAGATCTCCTCTCAACTATAGTATGTACACATTCTTCTGTTTTAGGAAATGTTAGTTATTATCTAACTTAGTCTCCAAGACTAAACTCTGTATATAAACCTCTATTGTGCATTACGCTTATAATATCAAAATACATTTCCTATATGGTATCAAGAGCAAACCAATAACCCTAAATTTTTTTTTTCAGCCGCCATCCCCATCTTCTTCTTCTTCTCTCCCTTCTCTCGAGCTCTTCCTTCACACATCCATGGCTACTAACGCTAAAATCGTTGATACAACAAAAGCTCTTTTCAACCTTAACATGGTTAATGTTACCAAGTTAACATCAACCAACTTCATGACATGGAGCCTTCAGATCCAGGCTCTACTCGATGGCTATGATCTGGCTGGTTACCTTGACGACACGACCATAGCTCCTCCCCAAACCGTCACTCTCGATGATCAACCAGTCGTCAACCCTGACTACTCCAAATGGCGCCGTCAAGATCGCTTGATATATAGCGGTCTCATCGGCACTCTGTATCCATCCATTCAGTCACTCGTCACCAACACCAAGACCTCCCACGAGGTCTGGAAATCACTCAGTGCAACCTATGCTACTCCAACCCGCGGTCACATTCAACAACTTCTTCTGCAACTGAAGCATTACACCAAAGGCGACAAGAGCATTGATGACTACATGAGAGAACTCACCAGCCGCTTTGACCAACTTGCTCTCCTTGGAAAACCATTGGACCATGGAGACAAGATAGAGTACATCGTTGATGGGCTCCCGGAGGACTACAAAACTGTTGTTGATCAGATAGAAGGGCGCGACACTACTCCCTCCATTGTGGAAATCCATGAGAAGCTTATCAACAGAGAGGCAAAGCTCTTGGCAGTCACCACGCACACCTCTGCTTCCGTA
>NC_027752.1:17967594-17976281 GCF_000695525.1 Brassica oleracea var. oleracea
CCGGTGCCAAATCTGCAGTATCTTTGGTCACAGTGCAAGGAGATGCCCTCAGATGCAGCAACAGCAAGTCAACCTCACGGGCTCACCGTTTCATCCGTGGCAACCTAGAGCTAATGTAGCTGTCGCTGCTCAACACCCGTCAACTGCTTGGCTCATGGACTCCGGTGCTACACACCACCTGACTAGTGACCTGCACAACATGTCTCTGCAACAGCCATACCTTGGTGATGACTCAGTGATGATAGGCGATGGCTCAGGCCTACCAATCACACACACTGGTTCAATATCTCTTCCTTATACTGCACGAAACTTATTTCTGAATAATGTTCTATGCGTGCCAAACATTAAAAAGAACCTTATATCCGTTTATCGCTTATGTAATGCTAATAAAGTATCTGTTGAATTTTTCCCTGCTCACTTTCAGGTGAAGGATCTCAGCTCGGGGGTCCCGTTAATCCAAGGCAAGACCAAGGATGAGCTCTATGAGTGGCCAGTCAACCCATCTACCCTTCAAGCCTTTTTTGCTTCATCTACCCCTAAAATAAGTTTGTCCGATTGGCATTTTCATCTAGGACACCCGTCTGCTTCTATCCTCAAAAATGTTGTTTCTCATTTTTCTTTACCCTACAAACAGTCTGTACCCAAAACACTTTGTGCTCAGATTGTTCTATCAATAAATCTCATAAATTACCCTTTCATCAAACTTCCATTACCTCTACTCGCCCACTTCAATATATTTTTACCGATCTCTGGAGCCAGTTGTCTCCATAGACAACTATAAGTACTACCTTGTGTTAGGAGACCACTACAGCCGATATACTTGGTTCTACCCATTAAAGCTTAAGTCGCAAATCAAGGAGACTCCAAGCTTTCAAAGCACTCGTCGAGAACTTCTTCTCTACAAATCGGCACAATATACTCAGACAATGGAGGAGAATTCATTGCTCTCCGCAAACTCTTATCCGAAGCAGGCATCTCTCATCTCACTTCCCCACCTCACACTCCGGAGCACAACAGAATCTCCGAAAGAAAGCACAGACATGTGGTCGAAACAGGACTAACACTGACCAAGTCTTACTGGTCCTATGCTTTCGCCACAGCAACCTACCTCATAAACCGCCTACCAACTCCTGTTCTTCAGATGGATTCACCATTCCACAAATTGTTTGGTACTCTGCCAAACTATGCCAAAACTCGCGTCTACGGCTGTCTTTGCTTCCCTTGGTTGCGGCCCCATACACACCACAAACTAGAAGATCGCTCTATGTCTTGCGTCTTCAATGGCTACTCTCCCACTCAGAGCGCATATCTATGCCTTCAGCCCCACACCGGTCGAATCTACGTTTCAAGACATGTACGTTTTGACGAAGCAACCTTCCCTTTCAAAACAAACCTCAAACCTACCCCGACCTCGGCTACACCCACCGAAACACCTCCTCCTCCTTATCCCCTCGCTACAATAATACCTATACCTCTTCAGCCCCAACCACCACCCAATCCCACTCCACCTGCTCCACTCGTAGAGCAAACGGGCACTCCGAGCTTGGACCCTCACCCGTCAGTTCAGGTACAATCTTCAACACCTACTTTAAGCATTACTAACAGTGACAATGGTGGTGCAACGTTAACTTCAGGTGCAGCATTATCATCTCCTGCCACGAATCAGACCATCGCATCTTCTCCAACCGTAGCGGGTTCCTCTGCTGAATCTCCCGCACCGGCTCTCTCCACTACGATGGCTTCCTCTGCCTCTCAACCTCCGCCATCACCAACACTACCACCAAAAGCATTGAGCAATAACCACCCAATGGTGACTCGACGGAAGAACCTAATCACAAAACCAAGTAAAAAGTACAACTACTCTGCCGCTCTAGTGTCTGCTATCCCAGCTGAACCAAACACCATCACTCAAACTCTCAAGGACAAAATATGGAGAGATTCAATGTCGACGGAAATAGATGCCTTCGTGCGCAACGGCACCTTCACTCTGGTCCCACGCAAACCGGGTTTCAATGTTGTCTGTCGCTGGCTCTACAAAAATAAGTTCAACTCCGATGGTACTCATCGTTGTCCAAAGTCAAGACTGGTTGCTAAGGGATACAAGCAAGAGTTTGGCAGGGAACACTGACGGATGAGGTATATATGGAACTGCCGCCTGGGTTCATCGACACAGACAGACCGGACTATGTGTGTAGACTGCATAAGGCTGTCTACGGGCTCAAACAAGCTCCCCGAGCTTGGTACATGGAGCTTCACACCTTCCTCCTCAGTCTGGGTTTCACGAACTCTCTAGCGGACACATCGCTCTTTGCTCTACACTACAGAGGCCACCATATCTATCTACTGGTTTATGTCGATGACATTCTAATAACCGGCAACACCACCATTGGTATTCAACACGTTTAAACCCTCCTTGCGGAAAGATTTTCAGTAAAAGATGTTGAGGACTTGAGCTACTTCCTCGGAATCGAAGCTCATCGTACACCGAGCGGTCTCCATCTATGCCAACGAAAATACATACTGGACTTGCTACATAAGTATGACATGATGAACGCAAAGCCAGTAACCACGCCGATGGCTTTATCTCCAAAAATCACTCTCAACTCCGGTGTCTCACTCTCGGACCCTACCAAATATCGACGTCTAATAGGGAGTCTCCAATATCTTTAGTTTACGCGTCTTGACATAGCATATGCGGTTAACCGTCTATCACAGTTCATGCACAAGCCAACTGAAGACCATTGGCAGGCTGCAAAACGCATTCTACGCTATCTAGCTGGAACTCCGACACATGGTGTTTTTTACTCTGCCAAGAACAAAATAGTACTTCGAGCTTACTCAGATGCCGACTGGGCTAGTGACAGTGATGACTATATCTCCACAAACTCTTATGTCATCTACCTCAGTCAACATCCCATATCCTGGTCTTCAAAGAAACAAAATGGTGTGGTGAGATCATCTACAGAAGCGGAGTATCGTGCAGTTGCAAACGCAACATCAGAAATTATATGGATTTGCAGTCTTCTCTCTGAGCTTGGGGCCTCGCTTCCATCAGCTCCAGTCGTCTTCTGCGACAATGTAGGAGCAACATTCCTCTGTGCTAATCCGATATTCCATTCTCACATGAAACACATCGCCATTGACTATCACTTTGTTCGGGGACAAGTACAACGCGGAGCTCTAACTATTTCACATGTCAACACTCGTGATCAGTTAGCGGATGCATTAACGAAACCACTCACTCGAGCTCGCTTCTTGGAACTGCGGAACAAGCTTGGCGTGACACCCACGCTGCAGCTTGAGGGGGCGTGTAAGAGAGATACTATAAAGATCTCCTCTCAACTATAGTATATACACATTCCTCTGTTTTAGGAGATGTTAGTTATTATCTAACTTAGTTTCCAAGACTAAACTTTGTATATAAACCTCTATTGTACATTACGTTTATAATATCAAAATACATTTCCTATATGCTTTAGGATACGAGAACAACCAGTCTTGCCACAGCTACAAAATCTTGATGTTTTGGGACTGTGACGAATTATACGACGGCCAAGTCGATGGATTTAAAGTCTATGATTTTAACTCTAATGCGTGGAGAGTTGTTAGTTATCCCAACTGCTTCATAATGAATTCTCATGGCGTGAATGTGAAAGGAAATGGTTATTGGAACGCTTATGATGACAACTATGTCGACTACATACTCAGTTTTGATTTTACGGGAGGGAGATTTATACGTTTGTGTTTACCTCCTCCATCTCAGGGCTGCATGTATACGTCTCTATCAGTTGTTAGAGAAGAACTCTTAGTGTTACGTTGTGTGAAAGGTTCACCAAAGATAGAGATGTGGGTGACGACCAATAAAATGGATACTTCTGCTTCAGAATTGTCATGGAGCAAATCCTTTACAATGAACTTTGGTTTTCCTGTCATAGTTTACACGAGTCTTTTAGTCGACGAAGATAAGAAAGTGGTCATGTGTGATAAAATTGTGGGGGACCACTTGAGCGGGGCCTTTACTATTGGAGAGGAAGATAAATATTACTCAGAAATCGCTTTTGAAGGAATGTCTATATGAGCACGTCCTCATATTTTCAATTATGTTCCAAGTTTGGTTCGAATCCAGCAAGGTACTGAATCAGATGTTTTCAGTAAAAGTCCTCGTAGGAGAGGGGATGATCCTTGTACAAGACGAGGTGATACTGAAATGTGTGATCATGACACCCAGTTTTCACAAGAGATTAATGACATGATGTCTGTAGATCCTAAAATCTACACTAAGAATTTGATAGTGATCGGGAGTTCAATCTAGGGAAAGTAAACGATGTGGGCAACGATATCTTTAGAACACAACGATGTAATCAGTTTCCGGTAGGCAAAAATAAACTTTTATTGATAAATAAGATCGAATACAATGAGTAAAACAAGATCGAAGAGATCGTAAAGAGAAAAGATCTAAAGATGGATGAAAACAAGGTCGAAGTATGGGTGTAGCTCTCTCTAGGGTTTTCAACGTGCCCCCCCCTTTCCTATGCGCTGATCTCTTCTTATAACGGGCTGCTCTCGTGATGCTCGCAACCGTTCCACGATATCCGTTTCCTTGGATTGATCTTCTTCATGCTTCGTCAAAGTTGGGCTCCTCTCGTGGTTGCGTGGACCAAGCCATTCGGGCCCAATTGCTTAGTCGACCAATATTGGGTCCAACATTTTCCCCCCAGCCCTTTTGGTTTATTGGGAAACCGAAAGGGTGAGAACTGACATAACCTGACGTCGTCGCGATTCTCGGGAAGTAGGATGTCACGCCCATCGACTTGATTTGACTTGTCGGCCATTTTTCAAATTGTGTGGTTGAGATCGATAGTTTGTGGGCGGTTAATTTTAAACGCTTCGGGAACCGTTTTTTCTTTTGTGTATATATATTATACTTTACCGAATATATCGTCTTCTTCAACACAACGATTCTACTTTCTCTCTCATTGTTTTCCTCTTGGTATTTTTTCCTGTTTCGAATCTATGGTGCCTGAAAAATTCGGTCTTCATCTCCCGATGATCCTCGATGTGAAACATATTGAGGCCATCTACGAACTCTGGGGAGCTGATTATGCCGTCGAGATCGAACGTCCTAACGATAATGAAACTCCGGAGACTGTGAGGCCGGGGTACTGTGGGGTCTACAAGTCGCATTTCGAAGACGGAGGCTTGTCATTTCCTCTTCCTCGTTTTCTTCTTGAGGCGCTTGCGGAGCTTGGGATGGCTTTTGCCCAGATGGCGCCTAATTTCTTCCGCTACTTCTTGGCTTAGTGGGTCCGAGGTAGGGAGGAAGGTCTCGAGTTTGGCCTCGGGGAGTTAAAGCAACTGGTTGCTATTAAGCGAAATAGTGGCTTCCCTGGCACAATGATTCTCGCCCCTCGACCCGGCCATTCTATCATAGACGGTATTCCTAACAGGGATGACCGGTGGAGGGAGAAGTTTTTCGTTTTCAAGATTAACCCGGCGTCGGTCGGCGACTTCGATTTCGGAAGGATCCCTAGGGAGTGGTCCGAAGAGATTGGTAAGTTTTTCTTTTTCGAAGTGAATTCTGCTCTTCGGTCTCTTTTTGGCGTTCTCAACTTTTCTCCGCTTATTTGTAGAGCCCTTTGGTCCTGCACCTATGTCTCCCGAGCTTCGTGGATTAATCGCCACTCTGCGGCGAGGTAGTCCTCGATGGCTCACTTTTACTGTGGATCGAATTCGAACTGCTTACGCTCTTCCACCAGGTGAAAACCGTGTTATCCCTATTGGTCTGGCAGCTCCTATTCGACCGGGGAAGGGTCGTTGTAACAAAAGTACGCTGATTTTTCTTCTCTTTCATTTTTGAAAAGATCTGAGCTAGATTGTTTGCGTGTTCCTCAATTCCCCAAATCTGTTTCGTTCAGGGGCGAGGGAGAAGGAGGCGTTACATGATCGTCCTTACGAGTCCTCTGAAGTCGGGTCGTTTGAACGAGCTCAGAAATCTCGGCGCGGACCGACTCTTATATCGAGATTGCAGGCTCAGTCTTCTGGTCTTATGGCTAGGCCGGTGTCGATCGCATCTACTGTTGGTGGGACCCGAAGGGCGCCGAACACTTCAGCCGGTTCTGTCGGTGATAGAGCTCTTGATGACGACGTCGATTCATCGACTCACCGACATCGACGTCGATTCATCGACTCACCAACATCGACGTCGAGCTCTAGAGGAAATCAATTATGTGAGTTCAAATTTTCCGAGCTTGGGGCTACCTCCGCCGTTGCGGGCTTCTGGTGAAGGTACTTCTCAGGTTGACCCGAGCGCTCATCTTCCGGACGTGCAGGAGACCTCTTTGTGGAGATTTTCGTACGATAACGAGGTACCGATCCTCGAGAATCACGAGCGTCTCGGTTTGATCTGGCGTAAGCTCAGAGAGAAGGGATGTGAGCTTCCTTCTTTGGGGGACATGCGAGAACGTGATGCTTATGTTTGGATGGCGGTCGCGAACGCTAAGGTAATCTATCCCGCGATTGCTTCTGACGTTTCATTGGATAAAATGATGTCTGCCTGAACTTTATTATTGCTTTTGCTTAGGCTATGGAGGCGAGCAATGAATATGCCGCTTTGATGGAGAGGCGGTTGGCTGATTTTCTGAGAAAAGAGGAGGTTGGGAGTCATCTTCTCATGATTCAGCAACTTCGAGGTGAGTTAGAGGCCGTTCGAGTGACGGAGAGCAGCGTGAAGTCGAGATTGAGGGATTGCAGAGGAAGTTAGCTGCTGCTGAGACGGAGAAGATCGCTGTTCAGAAGGACCTCGACTCAATGAAAGAGAAGCATAGGCGGGAGATCGAAGGTCGTGACGCGGCAGCTCGCAAGGAGCGCAATCTTGCTCGTCGTTCTCTTACTCAAGAATAAGACGCGGTTTTGGCCGTGGTGAACGATAAACTTCGGAAAAAAAAGAAGGAGACGGCTGCGGAGATTCGTTTGCAGGAGGTGCAAGCTCGTATTGAGGCTTTGACCGTGTACAGCGAAGGTGGTTTCGAGCTCGAAGAGGAGTTGGAGCGTCTTAGAGACCAGGAGATCTCACTCGATGTGGATAATGGTCTTGCTTCGGTGTCAGATCTTTCCCTTAGTCACCTCAAACTTACTGAGGTTTCTGGTGATTCGGTCGATCAAGATTGATGCAAGAATTGATCTGCTTGCTTTGGAGTTTATAGTTTGTTTTGTTTTTAATTTTTCTTTTGGTTTGTTGAAGAAACATATATATGTCTTCAAAATGGATTATCGGGTTAATACCTTTCTTATCGAATGCTTTGTTCAACTTTAGCTTCATTGAGCTTGTTTGTTTTAACCTTTAGAAGGTGTAGGACATAGAATGATCAGGAATCTGTTTTGTGGGCCTTTATACGCCCTGATGGCACAATCGATTGGGTGGTTTATGCTAGCAGTTCAAGTCTTCTAAGTGATAGAAGGAAAGTGACAAAAGTTTGTTTGGTTGTTTGGGCTGCGCTCGGTGTCGAGCTGCCTATGTACACTCTTCGAGGGATCAAGCCTATTCGTAGTTCTGTTTCGTTTTTACTAAGCTATAGACCGGTAGCCCCCCAGCTCGGAGCTTGACAGACTTGATCGAGGCCAGTTTTGCATTTTTCTAGCTCGTAGACTCCGGTTCGGATTTCTTTGGTTACTTTGTATGGGCCTTCCCATCTCGTTCCCAGTTTTCCTGCTCCTGGTTCCTTTGTTCCGTCGAACACTTTTCGAAGGACTAGGCCGCCGATGGAAAAGGTGCGGTTTCTTACATTGGAGTCGTAGTAACGTGCCGCGGCTTGTTGGTAATTTTGTACACGTACTGCCGCTTTTTCTCGTCGTTCTTCGATCATATCTAGTTGATCGATCAGTAATTCTTTGTTGAGCTCGATGTATTCTGGACATATTATGCGTCGTTGGCTTGGGACCTCGATTTCGGCTGGGATTACGGCCTCAATTTCGTAAGATAGTGATAATGGGGTTTCATGGGTTGCTGTGTGAGGAGTTGTACGGTAGGCCCAGAGGACACCGTACAGTTCTTCGCCCCACCTCTCTTTTTTGAAGTCGAGTCCTTTCTTGAGGTTGTTCATTATGGTTTTATTTGCGGCTTTGGCATGACCGTTGAATTTTGGATATCGGGGGCTTGCGGCCTTAATCTTGATTTTCCACTTTTCGCAGAATTCATTGAATATTTTCGAGATGAATTGCGGTCCGTTGTCGATTAATATCCCGTACGGTAAACCATGCTGACATATAATGTTTTTCCAAATGAAGCTCGTTACCGTCATAGAGGTGATTTTGTGGTATACCTCGGCTTTGATCCACTTTGTTAAAAAGCCTGTTAATACCAAAAGGAATCGTAACTGGGCCGGCCCCGATTATATCAGCGGACCTACTATATCCATGGACCATTTCAGGAAACACTACAAGAAAACATCAAGGATTATGAGGGAAAAAATCGTCGGAATTTCGTCGGAATTTCGCTATTCCGACGACATACCGACGAAACACGTCGTCGGAAATAATTTCTCGGAATTTATTTTTTCCTCGGAAATCCCTCGGAATTTTCCGTCGGAATTCCGAGGAAATAAATTTCCGAGGAAATTCCGAGGATCACTAGTTTGTCGGAAATGTCCTCGGAATATACCGAGGGAGAACTTCGTCGGTATAATTCCTCG
>NC_027752.1:17977561-17986890 GCF_000695525.1 Brassica oleracea var. oleracea
AGAACTCTCATCCCCTCTGATTTCCCCTATAATTCGCCCCCCCTCTTTCTCTCTCTATAATCATCCGATTTGAACAATTTTGGGCTCCATTCCACTTGATTTTTTGAGCTCTACCTGATTCCTACACTCGTTTTCACCCTAAGACAGGTATACTCCGCGAATCTCCACATTCTGAAATCGTGTTCTTGAGCAATTTTTTGGGTTTTGTGAATTTCTTATTTCCGTGTTGATTCCTTGATCAAATATGCATGAAACAGATGTTTAAACATGGAATAGAACACAATTGTCTGTGATTAACGAGTTTGGAACAGGATTTGAGATTATTTAGGGATTGAGAATTTTTTTCAATTTGTTTTTTTTTTTATCACAACTCGATTTCGCTTTTCATTTTCATGTTGCTTTGAGTTCTTAATTGATTATAACCATGTTGAGAGCAATGATTCTATTTTGTAGAGAATGAAGCGCACGAAAACATCAGCAAAGAAAAACACACAAGAAGCGGGTTCGTCACAGCTGGAGAAGCAAAGGCCAAAGAAGTGGGATAAGTCTGATACCACCCACTACAACAACATGAAGAAGGTAGCCGTTCCGGCTACACAACTAGCATGTCCTGAGACGATGACAATATTGGGAATCCAAGCAGACATTGAAGGACTGTTCCAGAACATGGGTCTAGGCCAACTATGCAACCTCAAGGAACCCACTTATCCGGAGTTGGTACGCCAGTTCATAGCATCCGCATACGTCACCCGTCCCGATGATAGGCATGAGGAAGGTTTTCTGGCATTCGTAGTGCAGAAAGTATACTATGAGGTATCTTTCACAGACCTCTGCGGACTATTTGGATTGAGTGCGGGGGAGAGGACATATGGTCTTTATTGGACTTCAGAGCTGTTGAACTTCTGGGAAACGATTGGCACATGGGTTTATAGATCTTCTCAGGCAAAGGAGTCACTTATCCGGAGCCCAGTACTGAGATATGCGACACGCCTCATTGGCTCATTGCTATACGGGACAACCACAGCCGCATCAGTCACGCAATGGGAGTTGTGCCTCCTGTACCAAGGTGTGAGGCATTTGCTACCGGCATTTGGAAACTCTACATTCCCACCTGCTACTGCCTTCAACATGGGAGCGGTGCTGGCCGCAAACTTAGCAGGATACAAGGGGAAAGTAACCAAATCCAAGAGCAATGCATGTGGATTTGGTGCAGTGATTACTCGGATCCTTAGACATGTGGGTGTAGACTGCAAGAACCAGGAGGTAGCACTGGACAGATCGAACAACATTGCTTGGAACTACCTGGATGTCATTTCTCTAGTAAGTAAGGAGTTCATAGCTGGTCCCCACTCGAGGATCGATCGGGATGGTCCTTACGTCTACGTATTCCAGGACCGAGCGAAGAAAACACTCTACTGCCACCTACCTCAGATCGGTCTCACTTCTCTACTTTCAGAGGCTGCAGTTGAGTTCCTACCCCCTGCTACCGCACTAGTAGACAAGCCATCCTTCTTCACGCCAAAATATCAGACCAAAGGCAAGGGCGTGGTTGATGAAGAAGGAGAAGATGAGGCTGCACAAGCCATTCCAGATGATTCACAACCCCATCAGCTACTCCCATCAGACTCCAGCCAGTACAAGCTGCAAGAGCTTCCACCGAACGCCACTTCGCGCCAGCAACAACATTGGAGAGATCAGAGCATAAAGACAAACAACGACATGCTACACAAGATCTGGGCTGCCATTTCACGTATCAGGCCGTGTCGTTGCCAAAAGGATGATGTAGTTCATCGGGACAACTCTCCATCCAGCTCTGGTTCGGGTTCGAGTGGTACACACAGGGTAAGAAAGAGGTCCAAGAGACCCAATGATGCGGAACATCTGGAGCAGGAGACGAGGAGTAGGAGCTATCACCGGCTATTTTATTTTCTTTTCTATTCTAACGTTTTATGGTCTTATTTTCTGTTAATTTTGAACTGAGTTTTTTTTTGGGTTTCTTAATTATGAGTTTGTATTTCTTTTACATGGTTTCTTCGTTTTATTTGGTTGTGTTCTGAGTAGTTTTTAATTCGTATTCAGCTTTGCCTTGCTAGATAAACCAAATAACTATTATTCGAGGAAAGAGGTTATATCAAGTGTTCCTCGGAATTTCCTCGGTATTTCTTTAAAAAAAATAAAAAAAATCAATGATATTCTGTTTCCGAGTCATCATCACTAGATGAATCTGAATCTGGATCTTGGTGAAACTCTCCAATTACTGGTTCATCCTCTACGTGAACGACGGCTTCCTCTCCAAAGTCGGTTAAATCGACTACAAGGCCAACTCCAGCTAAATTTTCTGCTGCACTACAGTTGCCGGATGTGCTTGGTTGTAGTGGGTCTTCCAGCTCAGAACTTCCCTGAACTCGGCCTCTCGGGTTGAGTCTTGTAACAGTAACCCATGGATCATCTCTGTTCCTTACCCGGGGGTACTTGATATAACAAACCTGTAACATTTAGAAAAATTATAAATTAATACACATGATGATGAATCATTCTGAATAATTAACATTTAATTACCTGATCGGCCTGGGAAGCAAGAATGAAAGGATCATAATATTGCAGCTTTCGCCTCGAATTTACTGATGTAACACCAAATGCATCTGTTCTCACACCTCGATCTGGGGTGTTGTCGTGCCAATCACAATAGAAAACAGTACAGCGCAATCCAACCATGCCCAAATACTTGATTTCCAAAATCTCATGTATGTGTCCGTAGTATACATCATCTCCTGATGCAGAACAAACGCCATCATCATAAGTCGTACTCGAACGTCTCCTCTTCTGAGTTGTGAATGCATATCCTCGAGTACAAAATCTCGGATATGACTTCACAACAAAGTTTGGTCCAACGACCATCTCACGTATCCAATCGTCAAATGTTTCACCTCTGGCCAAACCAGCAGACACCTATTAATAGCACATATATATATATGTTATATCAATAAATGTGAATTAGTATAAATATGTGATAAAATATATTTTAATTTGTTTAAAGCACTCACATAAGTAAACATCCATCCAGTAAATTCTCTCTGCTTCATTTCTTCTAGTTCGTCCTCTGTGGCGTATCTATACTCGAACCGCTTTTCTGCCATGAAAATCCTGTATATGATGACAATAATGTAATTAATTAAGATTTAAATTTCAACTTGTTAAAATAAAAATTTGTAAGCTCATTTATTTACCTCTCATATTGAAGAACGTCTTCGCAGTTGGTGAGCAAATATGTTTGCAAATTACTGCGCTCCTGCTCAGTAAGTCGACGGTCCTTTGGTTTTCCGCTAAGTCGTCCAACGTCTGTGAAAATGTCTGGAACCGTAACATGATATGTTGCCCGTTCGCCTCTATCATCATGCCGAGCAGGTCTTCTGTTTTTGGTCTGAACTTCTGCTGGAAAGTAGTACTCGGCAAAGTTTGAAGTTTCTTCATTGATCATCTGTGCGACTATAGAACCTTCCACCCTACTTAAATTTTTCACCATCTTCTTCAAATGGAACATATACCGCTCATACAGATACATCCATCTATACTGCACAGGACCACCAAGTTCCAATTCTCTTGCCAGGTGAATAACAAGATGCTCCATAACATCAAAAAATGAGGGAGGAAATATCTTCTCAAGGTTGCACTGAATCACGGCTATGTTAGTCTTCAAATTTTCAATACCTTCAAGAGTCACTGATCTCGTGCATAAATCGCGGAAGAAACCACTTATCCCTGCAATTGCTTCATGAACATTTTGTGGTAATAGTTCCTTGAAGGCGAACGGAAGGAGGCGCTGCATCATTACATGGCAATCGTGGTTTTTCAAGCCAGTAAACTTTCCTTCCTTTCTGTCGATACAGTTACGCAAATTTGATGCGTAACCGTCTGGAAATTCCACATCGTTTGAAATCCAATCAAAGAACGCATCTTTTCCCTCTGCATCAAGTCGGTATATGGGAAAAGGAGCCCTACCATTTTCATCAACATGAAGTTCTGAACGAGCACATATATCGACTAAATCCAGTCTTGACTTCAAATTATCCTTTGTTTTACCTTGAACATTAAGGATCGTGTTCATGAGATTGTCAAAAAAGTTCTTCTCAATATGCATGACATCTAAATTATGCCTTAGCAGATGATCCTCCCAGTATGGCAGATCCCAGAAAATACTTTTTTTGTGCCAGTTATGTAGTTCTCCAACAGCATCTACCGGAAAACGCTCATGTCCACCGACTTCTGGCGTCCTTTCTGCACCAAAATCTCTTAGTTGTATCTTCAAATCTTTCCCACAAATTTCCGGAGGTGGACTGTCAAACACCCTCTTGTTCTTCGTAAACAAATTCCTACTCCTACGATATGGATGATCAGGTGGTAGGAATCTCCTGTGACAGTCAAACCAACACGTTTTCCTTCCGTGTTTTAGTTGGAAAGCATCAGTGTTATCTTGACAATATGGACATGATATCCTTCCATGCGTTGTCCATCCAGACAACATATCATATGCTGGAAAATCACTTATTGTCCACATTAGTACTGTCCGCATTTGAAAGTTTTCTTTACACGAAACATCGTATGTTTCAGCACCTTGAGCCCATAGTTGTTGCAACTCATATATTAGTGGCTGAAGAAACACATCAAGTGATCTCTTAGGATGCTCTGGTCCGGGAACGAGAATCGAGAGAAACAAAAACTCTCGTCGCAAGCACAAGTTTGGGGGGAGGTTGTATGGTGTAAGAATGACGGGCCATAGAGAATATTGTCTTCCACTCTTGCCAAACGGACTGAAACCATCAGTACATAATCCAAGGTAGACATTTCTTCTTTCATACGCAAAGTCGGGATACTTTGATTGGAAATGCTTCCACGCTTTTGCATCTGAAGGATGTCTGATCTCACCATCTGTTGAGTGCTCCGCATGCCATCTCATTGGTTGCGCTGTGCGTTCAGATAGATACAACCTCTGCAACCTTTCCGTCAAAGGTAAATACCACATCCTTTTATATGGCACTGGAACTCTTCCACTCGTATCTTTATAATGAGGCTTTCCACAAAATTTGCATGTAACCCGCTGTTCATCCGCCCTCCAATAAATCATGCAGTTGTCGCTGCATACATCTATTACCTGATACGATAAACCAAGACCAGCTACGAGTTTCTGAACCTCGTAGTATGAACCAGGAGCTACATTATCCTCGGGTAGAATACCTTTTACAAAATCAGCAATCGCATCCACACAGTCTTCAGCCAAATTATAATCTGTTTTAATGCCCATCAATCTTGTAGCAGATGATAAAGCTGAATGACCATCTCTGCAACCTTCGTACAATGGTTGCTTTCCAGCATCCAACATATCATAAAATCTCCTAGCTTCTGCATTGGGTAAATCTTCCCCTCTAAAATGATCATTTACCATCTGCTCAGTACCTACACCATAATCTACATCTGTTCTAATTGGTTCTTCTAATCTAACCGCTGGCTGAGGTTCGCTAGTACTACCATGTTCATAATCAGTTTCCCCATGATGATACCAAATTTTGTAACTTCGTGTAAACCCACTCAAATATAGATGAGTCCAAACATCCCACTCTTTAATAACCTTTCTATTTTTACAATTAGAGCAAGGACATCTTAACATACCTGTTTTTGCTTCCGGTTGTCGGTGAACTAACCCCATGAATTTGGTTATACCTCGTTGGTATTCTTCCGTAAGCAATCTCGTGTTCGGATCCAAATGAGGTCGATCGATCCAAGAACGAAAATAATTTGAAGAAGACATATTTTTTATGAATCAAATTCGTGTGTAAATAGAGTAAGAGGGAGGATGAAGATATGGAGTGAATGAAGAGGAAGAGGAGTGCTTGTTTATATAGATTAAATCCTGCCGACATACCGAGGAAATTCCGACGGAATTCCGACGGAAAAGGCTAGTTCGTCGGAATTTCCTCGGAATTTTGTAAAATCCCCCAACGGCTCTCCAACGGCTATAATATTTCCTCGGAATTCATCGGTTTTTTCCGAGGAACACATTGTTCCTCGGAATTTCCTCGGAATATTCCGACGGACTGAGGTTTCCTCGGAATTCCGTCGGTATATTCCGAGAAAATTCCGAGGAACCCCAATTTTGTGTTCCCTCGGAATTTCCTCGGAAATTCCTCGGTATATTCCGAGGATTTCATTTTCCGTCGGAATGTCCGTCAGAATACCGCTGTTTTCTTGTAGTGAAAAGGTATGGCGATGATATCGTAGATAATTTTTGTGTCGGTTAATGTGTCATCGGTGCGTGTCTTTGGCATTTGTCGCATTTTAGTGCGAACTGCTCGCTGTCATCGGCGATCGTTGGCCAGGAATAGGCTAGCTATTTTATCCTAATTGCTAATGATCGTCCGCCGGAGTGGCTCCCACATGACCCTCCATTGGTCTATTTCAAGATTGTGAACGCGTCTTTGGGCGATGCACCTAGCAAATATGGCTCGTTCAGGCTACGTTTGTATAGTTTTATTTTTCAGGCTTCCATCTCTCTTCGGGGAGCTCGCCGTCTTTTATGTAGTTAAATATTGGAACTCTCCAGTCTGGTATGGCCTCAAGTTCTTTTCAGAAAGCTTAGTGCGCTTAGCTGTTAGTTTCATGAACGGCCTCTTCGAGGATAATTGCTGAGGTTGCGGTCCTCCTAGTCCTAATGGGTGGCTCGTTAGGGGATGGTCGCTCGTCGAGCTCACTGTTGGTTTCGTCGTCGAGATTCTTATTTGCTCTATTGGATTTGCTTCGTGTCATGATTGCACCGATGCGAGGAGGATTATCCCCTTGAAGGTCGGTTGCTTTGCATTGAAGATCTATGCTGGGCTACTCTACTCCTTCTACTGGTATTACACTCCTTATTACCGGATTGGAAGTCGAAGCTAGCGCGGCTAGAGCGTCGGCCGACGTGGTATCTCCTCTTGGGATTTTCGTGAGCTCGAATTTGTCGTACTGCTGAGTGATCTCTCATAGAATTGCAAGATATGCTTCCATTCTTTCGTTTTTTTGCTTCATATTCTCCATGGAATTGGCTCGTGACTAACTACGAGTCGCTGAAGGCGCTAATTTCCCGGGCGCCGACGATTCGTGTGATTCGTAAACCGGCAATCAGGGATTCATATTCGCCTTCGTTGTTTGATGCGCTGAATTCCAGGCGAAATGATTGCTCGATCATTTCTCCTATCGGGGATTCAAGTTGTATTCCGATCCCGAACCCTTGTCTCGACGAAGCTCCATCTACGTGTAATTTTCATGTTTGGGTATTCGTCTCGCGTTATCCTCCTTCGGGACGAGTTCAATGACAAAATTAACTAGTATATGTGCTTTCGAGCTCGGTCATGGTTTGTACTCGATGTCGTATTCGCTGAGCTCGATTGCCCACTATGCCAATCTTCAAGATTGGCTTGGACTGTGGAGTACTGTCCGTAGGGGTTGCGATGTCATGACTGTGATCGAATGCGACTCGAAGTAGGGTCTTAATTTTCGAGCCGCGGTTACCACTGCTAGTGCTAGTTTTTCCATTACGGGGTACCTGGTTTTGGCGTCGACCAATGATCTACTCACATAGTATCTCAGTCTTTGTTCTCCACTTTCTTCGCGGATTAGCACTCCGCTTACTGTGTGTTCGGAAGTTGCGACGTATAAAAAGAGGGTCTCTCCTATGATCGGTTTTGATAGTACGGGCGGCTCGCTGATATATGCCTTAAGTTCTTTTAGGGCGGAGTCGTATTCGGTGTTCCATTCAAACTTCTTATTTCCTTTCAATAGCTTGTAGAAAGGAATGCATCTGTCGGTTGACCTGGAGATGAAACGGTTTAATGCAGCTATTTTGCCGGTGAGGTGTTGTACCTCTCGGATTGACCTCGGAGGTAGGGTATCGATGAGCTCCGCAATCTGTTTCAGGTTGGCTTTGTATCCCCGTTCAGTCACGAGGTATCCGAGGAACTCTCCGGAGGCTACTCCGAAAGTGCATTTTGTAGGGTTCAGTTTCATTCCGAACTTGTTGAGAATGTTAATGCACTCCTGGAGTTGTAGAACGTGGTCGCTGGCTCTTGATGACTTTTCTAGCATGTCATCTATGTAAACTTCCATCGTTCTTCCGAGTTGCGTGGAGAACATCTTATTTACTAGTCTTTGGTAAGTAGCTCCGGCGTTCTTTAATCCGAATGGCATCACTTTGTAGCAGTAGGTGCCCCGCTCGGTGATGAAGCTTATTTTTTCTTGGTCGTCGGGGTTCATGAGGATCTGATTATAGCCGGAAAATGCATCCATGAAGGAAAGTAGTTCGTGTCTGTGGGAACCGAAATTCGCACTGTTAATTTCCGTTTAAATAAGGAAACTAGGAAAACTCTAATTTTCCAGAGGTTCCTGATATCTGCTAATACCACACGCCAAGCAATCAGAACACAAGAATAACAGTAATGAAATAAGAAATCGAAAAAGAGAGCAAGATAGTTCTTATTCCGAATCTGCGTTTGAGCGTTTACAACAAGGTAAGTGCCTGGACTACGAGAGCTGTCGGCGAGATTCCAAGTTCTAAAACCGTAAGATGGCAAAAACCTAATTGAGTCGCAGCTCGAATAACAAAAACGGAAAATTGCCTAAAATTGCTATAAGTGCTAAGTTTGCTGTGAAAAGTCCTCCTCCATGCCTCTTGCCTAGGACTCCTTATACACTGGCTCCAAGGTCGGTTTACGCTTTTCCTCTTCTGCCCTTAAGCCGTCATAGCATAAAAATGGAGATATTTCATTTTTTCCTATCTTCGTAATCATCTTCAAATTTCGTATTTATCCGCGGAAACTTGATATTTATCTTTCCTTGCGAACCAAGCGTAAACAGTCATTTGGCTTAAGGATGTGGTTAAGAAATCGTAAGTTGGGCTTCGAGTCATGTCTTAGGTCCCTTTGGGCCGTCTTCCGACTCGAAGCGTTTGTTATGGCTTCTTTCGATAAAGAACGAACTTTCCGCGGTTTTTACGGTAAAGTTTGATCGATAACTTAGAATGGCGGGGAATCGTGAAATGGGTATTTGCTACGGTCTTGGGGAAATAGCATCGAAGGGTAGACGAGAACGCATGGACTAATGTCGTATCGATGTTTCGGAAGAGCTCGGTCGCTACGCAGCGACCGAGCTTTGGCTCGAGCCCGGTCGCTACGTTGCGACCGAGCGGAATGGATGTTCGGTCGCTATGTAGCGACTGAGCCTTGGCTCGAACTCGGACGCTATGTAGCAACCGAGTGGAGCTCGTGTTCGGTCGCTGCGTAACGATCCTTTTCGGGCTTTTGTCC
>NC_027752.1:17987219-17987344 GCF_000695525.1 Brassica oleracea var. oleracea
TGTGTCTGAAGAGCTTCGAGTGCCGAAGATGAAATTTGTTCCTCATTCAGTAGACCCAGCCGAGAACGAGGCATGGTGGGTGGCGTGTTACGGTTCGATCACGCCTCCCATAGAAAAATCGTTCC
>NC_027752.1:17987371-17987773 GCF_000695525.1 Brassica oleracea var. oleracea
CCTGTGGAGGCAGGTGCGCCGAGGAGGAGCATTAGCGGATTTCTCGAGGTCATGCGGTCGTTCTACCATATTTCGGACGCTGTGGAATTCAGGGTTTCTCGTCAAGGAGAATGCGCTAGTAGTCCACCGGAGGGCTTCTTTACTTGTTACGAGGCATTCGTAGTGCGTTGCCGTTTATGGTTCCCGATCCCCGAGATCATCGTCCGGGTGTTGGGTCATTTCGGGGTGGCGATAAGCCAACTGAATCCTCTTGGCATCCAGCACCTCATAGGGATCCTGGTCCTGAGCTACGAGCATGGTCTTTCTCTCACCGTCGATCACTTCGAAATGCTTCTTCAATTACAGATCATCAGGGACACGGATACGTACAGGCTGGTTCCTCGGAACTTCATGTCAGTGGTA
>NC_027752.1:17987805-17988697 GCF_000695525.1 Brassica oleracea var. oleracea
TTTTTCTTCTTCGTTCGTGCAGACGCAGCGTCCGTTGAGGAGAGTTGTATCCCACTGTTTCGGAGGTTGCCAAATGATCGTCCCTTTATCAACCCTCTTGCTCCGTTTCCTGAGGACATTATTGCGATGAGGGATCTACTGAGGAATGGTCCTTTTTTCTGGACTTCCTTTAAGCCGAAGAGAGTTCGAAAGGCGCTGAGGTTTGTGCATCCTGGTCCTGCTTTGGGCGGAGAAACAAGGAGTGATTCCGAACCTGAAGACCAAGGTCCCAACGCCGCTCCCACGATTGTGACGGGGCCAAACTCTTCAAAGGGGGAAGATATTGATCTCGGCGACCTGGAGTTTTAGGTGGACGATTGCATGCTTCCAAGATGGGATCCGAACCTTGCTTTCGGCGATGGAAGTGGTACGAGCGAGGTCCCTATTCCGGACTTCGATGATTTCTTCGCTAGTCTTCCGTCGGGCTTTGACGCTCCTCAGGCCACGAGCGAGTCAGGGACGCCGAAAGTTGTTGCGGAAGGATCTCGTATCATTAACGAGGTATACACTTTAATAATTCTGCCATCGTTATTATTATTTTTTGCTCATAACGTGCCAATCGGTTTTATAGGGTTTGAACTCGCTTGGATCGGCCATTGAGGCGAGCCATAGAGAGGCCATGATCTATCGCTTTAAAGCGGAGAAGGCGGAAAAGGATCTTGCTCGCATGCAAGGCGAGATGTTGGAGCGAGATGCGCGACTTGCTCGTGATCATGCGAGGGCCGTTCGCAAGGCGGAACAGAAGGGCAAGAGGGAGATTTTCGAGGTGATGAAGACTCGCGCCTCTCAATTCCAGGTCGAGTACGGGAACCTCAAGGATTCTTTCAACTCGCTGGGCGATTTCCGTGAGTGT
>NC_027752.1:17988706-17989146 GCF_000695525.1 Brassica oleracea var. oleracea
TCGAGAGGGAGATGGAGTTAATGAAGGGTGGCACGAAGGATCATGCTCACACTGAGGCGACCATTCCTCCGATCGATGGGAAGATCCAGGGATTCTGGGATCCCATCCCGGTTTCCCCTGATACCGTAGAAACTACGACAGATTTTGCCGGTGACGATGAGGAAGTGAACTTTCCTGCGGATGCATTCGGATCTTCCTTGTTCGGGAGTTTTAACTTTGGTCTGTGATCGTTTTGACGGGAAGGAGTTTTTTCCTTTATCTAGTATTTAGCGGCCGAGTGTGGCCTTTGTTCATATATGTCTGGTGGAGCGTGGCCTTCGAACTTTGTATGGGTCTTTTTTTTTGCTGTTTTTGTCGGGACTGGCCGTTGGTGGCTTTGAACCCCTACCGCTATGCGGTTTATATAATGGATATTTGTTTGAGTTACTTTGTTTTAGAGT
>NC_027752.1:17989253-17991097 GCF_000695525.1 Brassica oleracea var. oleracea
CGGGAACGTTGAGATATGAACGAAGAGACATGTTTTAGGATCACGTATCGTTTAGATATCATGTCTTTGAGATGTCTGAGACCAATGCGATGGGTTTAGGGCAAGACATAGGTTTACTCTCAGTTTTAAGGTTTGTGCGGTGACTAGCCGGCTATCGGTTTTCCTGTTGCGACTTCTAACTGATTCATACCGATTTAAAGTCCGCGATAGGTTCTCGGCTTATACGATTTGTATGGTATGAATCGAGCATCTTTCCAGAGACAATTTTTAAGCCAACTGGAAGTGCTAGACCAAAATTTTGGATTTTTTTTGTAGCACGCTTTCCTCCTTGTGTTGGACGTTTGAAGATCAAAAGAGTGATCAAGTTGCGTTTCTTTAAGACCGCTGATGTGTTCATCGGGGCCAATCGACGAACGGAATGTAAGATTTGTAGTGGTCGCGTTCGGACAATTTGTTCGTATCATCTCGATTTTTAACTTGGCGACGTCTCGCAGTTATTTCGAAGACTATACGTATATTTTTGGTGCTGAAGTGAGATTGTTTTGCGATTTTTTCTTAAAAAGAGCGACGCATATTTCGTAAAACTTTTCGAAATCTCTATAGAATTCGATTACAATAACGCATCTTTTCCTATGTGGGAGTATACGAGTATAAGCACCCACTCCCCCCTTTTTAGAGAGGGGGATAGCTGAACTCGTCCTTCGACGAGCTGCCTACGTACCCCTTTCAAGGATCAAGCCATCTTGTAGTTCTGTTTTATGCCGCGAGTGTTTTCACTCGGCGATTGTTGCCGTGCTGACCGCCTTGATCTTGATGATCGTGGCTGGGTCAGTGTTCTCTTTCGGATGTTCCGGTTGAGTTGTAGTGTCGGCTTCGGATTCATGTTGAGTTTCGACACCCGAAGCGCCTGCGTCGGCAGACGATGTTAAATCGTTTTTTCTCGGAACGTTGTTAGTCGAAGATTTATCAGTCTTCGTGTGTTTGCGATTTTCCGTTGTAGAGGTCGTCATCTGTCTTAACTTGTGTTCCGCGAGGAAGCACAGTCGCGACTGTTTCTGACATCCCCAGATAGCTGCGACTCCGTTTGGGGTCTGTAATTTGACGCCCAGGTGGTACGTCGACGGAACGGCTTGCATAGCGTTGAGCCATGGGGTTCCCATGATCACGTTGTAGATGGCAGGATGATTGACTACCGCGAACTCGACGATTTTTGTGATCTCCTTGGCCATGACTGGTAGCTGAATCGATCCGAGGGTCATCGATACTTCGCCCGAAAAGCCTGTGAGCGGTTTCGGAGTTGGAGTTACTTCTCCGAGTTTGATGCTCATCCGATTGAGAGTGTCGCGGAAGATTACATTGACCGTGCTTCCCGTGTCAATGAGTACTCTTCCGACTTCCAGATCTCGTATGACGAGGTCTATGACGAGCAGATCGCAAGGAGGCTGATCAATCCCGCTGGCCTCCTCCTTTGGGAAGGTGATTGAGCAGTTCTAATTATCTTGGGTAGGAGACCATTTAGGCCAGTTTGCGTTTGACTCCACCTTCCGCTGGTAAGCCTTGATGGCTGAAACCGTATCGTTGCAGAATTGCGATCCTCCGATGATCATGTTGACTCTGCGACGATTGTTATCGTTCCCTTTTTCGTCTGGCCTCCTGCCCCGTTTATCCCCTGATTGGTTTCTTTGGGGAGATCTCTCCGCGGGAAGATTTCTGTCCGGCTTAGGGGGGCGATCGGTCTCGAGGATGAGATCTTTCACGCTGGTCACTTCCGAGAGTTCTCCGGCTAGTAGCTTCGCGGCCACCCTTGCTCCCAAGACCTTGCAGTTAGTCGTGGAGTGTCCTCG
>NC_027752.1:17991206-17993449 GCF_000695525.1 Brassica oleracea var. oleracea
TTGGAGTTCTTCCCCCTCGTGATGGACATACTTGTCGTTACGAGGGTTCATCTTCCTCGTTTTTGTGTCTACATCTTTTGAGGACGATCTCGCCGACTTATGTTTTTAAGTATTACCCGTGGTTCGGCCCTGGTTTGAGCTGATCTTGTAATTGTGCGCTCGTTGGAGTTCTTCCCCCTCGTGATGGACATACTTGTCGTTACGAGGGTTCATCTTCCTCGTTTTTGTGTCTACATCTTTTGAGGACGATCTCGCCGACTTATGTTTTTGCGATAAGATTATCGTTTCTTCCTCGATCATGATGTAGTCGGTCGCCTTGTGGAGGGCGTCTTGGATCGTCCGCGGTTTTTCGAGGGATATCCATTTTCTGAATTATGACTTGTACCAGAGCGCCTTTCTGAGCGCATCGATGGCAATTTTGTCGCTTATCCCGCTCACCCTGGACATTACCAACTTAAATCGACTGATAAACTCGCGGAGGGGTTCCTCTTCCCTCTGGGACAAACTCCAGAGATCGACATCGGAAGTTTCTCTATCTATGAACATAGAGTATTGCTTGAGAAATTCCGATGCGAGCTGTCGGAAACTCCCGATAGAGTTTTGCTTAAGGCACGCGAACCATTCCAGGGCTGCTCCTTCTAGATTCTCGACGAACAGGCGGCAGTAGCTGGCGTCTCTCTCGCCGTCCTTCGCCTCGCTCTTCCCATCGTGATGCGGAAAGCCTGAAGGTACGCTCTCAGATCGGTCGTACCATCATACTTCAGTACTTTGATTTTTCCTGGATCGGATTCCCTCGTATCTGAGATGCGAGCGGTGAAAGGGGTCTTCCGAGCCCCTTCCAGCATCCTGTCGATCTCGGGGGCCGCGCTAGTAGCGTGATGGATTTAAGATTTTACGGCTCTTAATTCTGCCGCAGTCTTGGTGATATAGTCGTGAAGATCGCGTATATCAGACGTCTCGTCAGTAGATTTCCGCGCTTGTCGGCATTTACTGCGAGTGAGCTCGGTTTTTTTTTCAGCCAGCTCTTCTTATTCATTCCAATAGATGATTTCCTCCTCTTCTGTCATTGGTTTATCGAATGGAGAGCTTTCCCGAATGAATCGGCTTCTGGTCCTCCTTGGATGTCTATCGACGTCCTCATCAGTATTGTTGGAGACATCGCTAGGATCCAGATCGACTTGCTCGACTCCGTTGTCCTCCGAAACCCTCGCGGGAGGCGGAGGGCTTTCGGAGTTTCCCTTTTCGATGAGAGATTTCTCGCTAGGGTTTCGACCCGAAGGTCGTTCATGTGCGGCTCCAGGCCTGTTTAGTGGGGTTGCAAAGTCGAGTTTTTTCCCGCGGACTTTAGTGGTTCCGCGGGGGCGAATTGCTCGAGTCCTTGCAGTTAAAGTTTCAACTTGTTTGGTCAAGGGGCTCACGAGCTTATCCTGTTCTCCCGACCTTTTTTCGTAGGTGGCGAACATCTTTTTAAACTCCTCGAGCACCGCGGCGTTGGCTGGTGCGTTGGCCGCGGATTGTCCGCTATGGGAGTGTGGAGATCAGTGCCGCTGCCTCCGTTAAGAGGAGTTTGCACATCTCAGAGGTACCAGATATCTGCAAATACCACACGCCAAGAAATCAGAACACAAGAATAACAACGATAAAGTATAAGAAATCGAAAAGAGAGCAAAGTAGATCTTATTCCGAATTCGCGTTTGAGCCGTATTCGCGTTTGAGCGTTACAACAAGGTAAGAGCCTGGGCTACGAGAGCTGTTGGCGAGATTCCTAGTTCTAAAACCCTAAGACGGCAATAACCTAGTTGAGTCGCAGCTCGAATAACAAAAACGGAAATATGCCTAATTGCCCTAAGTGCTAAGTTTTCTGTGAAAAAGTTCTCCCTCCATGCCTCTCGCCTAGGACTCCTTATATACTGGCTCCAAGGTCGGTTTACTCTTTTCCCCTTGTACCCTTAAGCAGCCATAGCATAAAAATGGAAATATTCCATTTTTTCCGATCTTCGTAATTATCCTCAAAATTTCGTATTTATCCGCGGAAACTTGACATTTATCTTTCTTTGCAAACCAGGCGTAAGCCATCATGCGGCTTACGGGATGTGGTTAAGAAATCGTAAGTTGGGCTTCGAGTCATGTCTTAGGTCCCTTTGGGCCGTCTTCCGACTCGAAGCGTTTGTTACGGCTTCTTTCAATAAAGAACAAACTTTCCGCAGTTTTTACGGTAAAGTTTGATCGATAACTTAGAATGG
>NC_027752.1:17993555-18001510 GCF_000695525.1 Brassica oleracea var. oleracea
GGAAGAGCTCGGTCGCTACGTAGCGACCGAGCGCTTGATCGCTATGCAGCGACCGAACTTTGGTTTGAGCTCGGTCGCTACGTAGCAACCGAGCTCTGGTTCGAGCTCGGTCGCTACGTAGCGACCGAGCTCTGGCTCGAGCCCGGTCGCTACATAGCGACCGAGCGATTTCTCGGTCGCTACGTAGCGACCGAGCGGAATGGACGTTCGGTCGCTATGTAGCGACTGAGCCTTGGCTCAAACTCGGACGCTACAAAGCGACCGAGTGGAGCTCGTGTTCGGTCGCTGCGTAACGATCCTTTTCGGGCTTTTGTCCAATGACTCGCGTTTCCTCCGTAAAACTTTTCGTATTGAAGAATCTATTTCAAAAAAGTATTTGTCGAAGAAGTTTTCTATGTTTTTCTTTGTCGGGGATTTGGACGTTAACTTCGTCGTAACCGTTTTTGACCCCAACAGTCGGCGTTTACTGTGAGTGAGCTCGGTTTGTTTTTGACCCCAACAATCGTAACCGATATAGTCGAGAAGATCGCGTATATCCGACGTCTCGTCAGCTGATTAATTTTTTACTACGACTGGGTTTGTGAGCCAGTCAGGATATTGGACTTCGCGAATGGAGCCGATTTTTAGGAGCTTGTCCACTTCGTCGTTTACAGCCTTGGCTCGTTCGGGTCCTAGCTTTCTTCATTTATGTTTGACAGGCTTAAACGTAGGGTCGACGTTTAGGTCGTGGGAGGTGATGCTGATGTCGATTCCGGGCATGTCTGTTGCTGACCATGCGATTGTTTTGATAATTTGCTTGAGGAAAGACAAAAGGTCGTGCCTGACTTCAGGAGGGAGATCATTTCCGATGCTGACGCCTTTTTCTGGGGAGCTTTCATCTAGAGCGACGACGCTCGATAGATCTTTGGCGGGGTTTTTTTACCGTGAGATCACGGATGAGTTAGATGTTCTCTCCTCACAGGGGAATCCTCCAGAATCCGGTCATATAACAGGCTCAGGATTGTTTCTGGCTCCCAGGTATGGTTTTTCGCCGGTCGATGATAAAAACTTCAAGCATTGATGGTAAACCGAAGGGACCGCCCTCATCTGGTATAGTCAGGGACGTCCTACGATGGCGTCAAAGGGCATGAAATGATCAACTACAGTGAACCGGGTCTCCAATTCGACGGTGTGAGTTCTGGCGGTCAGTGGCACGATCCCGAGTGATCGAACCAACTTTCCTTCGAAACTATTGAGGGGAGTCGTTTTGTGATCAATTACTGGGGTCAGTTGACTAATTGATCAAAGTGTCTTTTGTGAAACGACGTTGACGGCGCTTCCGGTGTCTACGAGAATTTTCGAGAAGATGGAGCCCGCAAACTCCAACGTGGTGACTAGGGCATCGTCGTGAGGCATGTCAAGCTTTGCGATTTCGTTTTCGTGTAAATTTATAGTCTTGACTTTGCGTATTATCTCTTCTGAAGGCGCGACGCCGGGCTCGTTAGTTGCTTGTCGTGAGGTGTCGGATAGTTTATCACTGAAGAGACAATCTCGTCTTCGGGGAGAGATGCTTTGATCCTTCACGTCGTGGACGATTTTTGACGACTTTGGTTTTCCCGATCTAGAGAGGTCGAGATTGATCGATTCGACGCAGTCGGATCGTGCGTGATTAGGATCCATAGTCGCGCTTAGGAAACTTTGATCGGTTTCTTAGCAAAGATGTTTTTCGTTTATCTTTCCCACCAACGGCGCCAAAATGTAGATCAAATTATTTGATAGTGATCGGGAGTTCAATCTAGGGAAGGTAAACAATGTGGGCAACGATATCTTTAGAACACAATGACGAAATCAGTTTCCTGTAGGCAAAAATGGACTTTTATTGATAAATAAGATCAAATACAGTGAGTAAAACAAGATCGAACGATACAACAAGATCGTTAAGAGAAAAAATCTAAAGATGGATGAAAACAAGGTCGAAGTATGGGTGTAGCTTTCTCTAGGATTTTTTACGTGCCCCCCCCTTTCTTATGCGCTGATCTCTTCTTATAACGGGCTGCTCCCGTGATGCTCGCAACCGTTCTGCGATCTCCGTTTCCTTGGATCGATCTTCTTCCTGCTTCGTCGAGGTCGGGCTCCTCTCGTGGTTGCGTGGGCCAAGCCATTCGGGCCCAATTGCTTAGTTGACCAATATTGGGTCCAACAATGTCCTAATCAGATGAATGGAGATAGAGTGCACTGATTTTAGTAGTCGTCTTAGAACCCGCGGTCGTGGGTGGAAGACGTAGTGTGTTATCTTGTGACACAAGTGATCTCTCCTGATATTTATCCACCCGTTGAACCCGTCTCTTTGTCTAATATATATTTGTATAATCATCACAGTTTCTGCGAACCTTGAAATTTCATTATCACCTTGAACAGTATCTCAGTTCTCAAAAAGGAACTCTTTGGCACTCTATCTTCTTGTATCTTGCGAACTTTTTAGCTTTGGCGTTCATTTATAAAGATTTTACTGATGTGCGTTGACTCTAACACTAGAACGTGTTTGTTTTCCACTTTGAGTGTTGATCTTATAGATGAAGTTGTTCAGGTAAAATATTTCCATACCAATAATATCATATCACTGATTCCAAAAATATGTTGTGATACATAAGAGCGAAATGATCTGCTATATATGATATAGCGGATTCCTCCAACTAGCAGAGCGGCGAATTGAATCTGATGAAAATCTGGAGAAAGCATTGAATATAATGCTGCAAGTAAGTCCTTGCCCTCACGATATCCTCAACAAAACTTTCAATCTTTCTTTTATGTTTGAGTTATCTGTTTTATCACTTTATGTATTTGAATGATATGTACCACTACGCATATCTCAGTCTGTTCGTGATATACAAAACCAAGAGCACGCCAAAAATCTACCGGAACAGGTCAAGGCAATAACATGTCCCCCCCCCCCTCCTATAAGCTTATATATCCCGGTTATATATTAAACCGTTGGTTTAGCTTCCTTTTACTAAACCAATGTCATATATATATGAAACGATGTTACTAACTTTCAGCTAAGAAGCTTTAATTGAAAATATTCAATATGGTATCAGAGCCACTCATGGCTTCTTCTCTTTCATTTCGCGATTTCTCGAGCTGAATCTCTACTTTCATGGCGGTGAGCTTATCGGAGCTACGATTGATCTCTCTTTTCGTCGATTTCATCGTTTTTCTGCTTATTCAACTTGTTTCTGTTCTATCGCGATTCTTGATTTCGATCTTCGGTGTTTGAGATTGCGCATTCGTTCGATTCTCCTTCGCGTCTTCTCTAATCATGAGTTCTGCTGCTGTGAATCCCCAATTCTTGGACCATTACGAAAATCCTTACTATCTTCACAGTTCCGATCATGCTGGATTGATTCTCGTCTCCGATCGCCTCTCTTATGGTGCGGAGTTTCATTCTTGGAAGCGCTCGGTTCGTATGGCTTTGAATGTTCGCAATAAGCTTGGGTTCGTCGATGGTACGATTCCTAAACCCCCTGATAGTCATCGTGATGCTGGATCTTGGTCTCGTTGCAATGATATGGTCACTACTTGGATTATGAATTCTGTTTCTAAGAAGATTGCTCAGAGTCTTCTTTATATGCCTACTGCTGAATCGATTTGGAAGAATTTGTTGACTAGATTCAAACAAGATGATGCTCCTCGTGTGTATGAGATTGAACAAAGTTTACGCGCTCTTCAGCAAGGTTCCATGGATGTCACCACATATTATACTGAGTTAGTGACTCTATGGGAGGAGTATAAGAACTTCGTGGATCTTCCTGTTTGTACTTGTGGACATTGTGAGTGCAATGCGGCTGTTCTATGGGAGAAACTACAGGAACGCAGTCGAGTGATAAAGTTCTTGATGGGTCTCAATGAAGTGTATGATGTTACTCGTCGTCAGATATTGATGATTAAACCTATTCCTTCTCTTGAAGATGTCTTCAATATGATTACTCAAGATGAAAGACTACGGAGTATTAAGCCTGCTGTGAAAAATGATGCTGTGATATTCCAAACTACTGGTTCTGCATCTGAATTGGCTCCTTCCTCTGACGCTCCAGTTCTTGCTGCTCAACATGGTTATCGTCCTAAGCAGCGTCCTCTCTGTACTTACTGTGGTCAGTATGGTCATATTCTTCAGAAGTGTTTTAAGATTCATGGATATCCTCATGGTCATCGCTTTCATGGCCAAGCTCCACGGGGACATTCTTCAACGGCTTTGACTCCGCGAGGACAACAAAATCACAGTGGATTTTCTCGTCCTCAGAGTCAACATCAGCCATCTCAATATCCACCTTCTAACACAGTTGCTAATGTCACCAGTGCGCCGATGATGAGTTCCTCTCAAACATCTCCTGAGAGTTTGGATATTAACCGTATGAGTCAGGACCAAGTCCAATACATTCTTCAACAGCTTCAAGCCTCGGTTCGTCCTTCAAAACCTTCAATTCAACATCAGGCTGCTTCTATAACGGAACATGGACACATGGCTGCTCAATCATCTTCTGGTATAATACTTTCTTTATCCTCAAATCTCCGTCATGAAAATAACATCCTTACATTCAATCATCAATGCCTTTCTTCCCTTTATAATTCTTTGCCTAGTGGTTCTTGGATTATTGACAGTGGGGCTACGACGCATGTGTGTTCTGACCTTGCACGTTTTAGTGACCTCTCTTATGTCACTGGTGTCACAGATCTCTTCCAAATGGTCATAGAGAACCCATTAACCATATAGGCAGTGTGATTGTTTCATCAGATATTACTTTGCATAATGTGCTCTATGTACCTTCATTTCATTTTAATCTCATAAGTGTTCGTTGTTTACTTGTTAATAATCATGCATCTGCTCCTCAACAGAACTATGGCTTTTAGTGATCTAATTCGTAAAAATGAAATGGTTCACCAATTTTCATGTGCTTATACTCCTCAACAGAATTCTCTTTTTGAGAGTAAACACTAGCATATCTTGAATGTGGCTAGAGCTTTTTTATTTCAATCTAGTGTTCCCTTGATCTATTGGACAGACTGCATTTCAACGGCTGTGTTTCTCATTAATCGCACACCTTCTTTGTTACTTGCCAAGAAATCTCCTTATGAGAAACTTGTTTGTAAACAACATGTTTACTCTTTCTTACGTTCTTTTGGTTGTTTGTGTTATGTCTCGACTTTGGATAAAGATCGTTACAAATTTACTCCAAGAGCTGATCCTTGTGTTTTCCTTGGGTAATGTTCTGGTTACAAAGGATACAAAGTTTTGAATATCGAAACACAACAAGTTTTTGTTTCTCGCAATGTTGTTTTCAAAGAAGATATTTTTCCATTTCATTCTCTTGATTCTCCTGTTTCTCCTGATGATTTGTTTCCCAAAACTATTCTACCGTTGTCTACTCCTGCTAGTTTAGACTCGGTTCTTCAAATTCATCATGTTACTTTACCTGCATCGTATGCATCTTCATCATCCACTGCATTACCCTCTGTGCCCATTTCTCGAAGAACTGTACCATCGATGATAAGACAGAGACAGCTACTGCGTACAAGGCCACAACGGACTGCTCGTACTCCAGGTTATCTTTCTGAGTATCACTGCTTTTTCATTACTAACACATCTCTCCCTTCTACCTCTTCTCTTTACCCTCTTGATTCAGTTCATACCAACTCTAACCTGAAACATTTATATCAACACTTTCTTCTCTCTTATTCCATTGACCCTGAGCCTACAACCTTCAAACAGGCCATGTTGTCACCAGAATTTCGAGAAGCAACTAATGTTGAATTGCAGGCAATGGAGGAAAATCGAACTTGGGATGTTGTTTCTCTTCCTCCTGGAAAGAACGTTGTGGGATGTAAGTGGGTTTTCACCATTAAGTACAGAGCTGATGGGACTATAGAACGACGTAAATCTCGTCTGGTAGCAAAGAGCTACACTCAACAGGAGGGTGTTAACTACACATATACCTTCTCTCCTGTGGCCAAGTTAGCTTATGTGAAGTTACTTTTGGGTCTTGCGGCTGTTAAAGGATTGGAGCTTACTCATATGGACGTGTCTAATGCTTTTCTTCACAGTGACTTGGATAAAGAGATATACATGAGCCTTCCTCAAGGTTACACTCCTCCACCTGGTACTACTTTGCCGCCTAATCCTGTATGTCGTTTGAACAAGTCCATTTATTGCTTGAAACAGGCTTCACGACAGTGGTACCACTGTCTCACTGATGTCCTTTTTGCTGCTGGCTATGTTCAGTCCCCGTCTGATAACATATTGTTTGTTCGCCGTTCTGGCGGCTCATTCACTGCAATCCTCATCTATGTAGATGACATCATGATTGCTAGTAATGATGATTCTGCAGTAAAGATTCTCAAAGACACGCTTCATAAGAATTTCAAGATCAAGGATTTGGGTAATTTGCGTTTCTTCTTGGGTCTTGAGATAGCTCGTACTGCAGCAGGCATCTCGGTTTCTCAACGCAAGTACGCTCTCAACCTCTTATCTGATACTGGATTGTTGGCTTGCAAACCGTCTTCAGTTCCTATGGATCCTGTTGCCAAACTCAGTATCAAGTCAGGCACTCTTCTTCCTGATCCATCATCTTACCGTGCTCTGATAGGACGCTTATTGTATCTGACAATAACAACAACTGATATCACCTACTCGGTTCATTGTCTCAGTCAGTTCCTTTCTGCTCCTACAGATGTTCATCTCCAAGCTGCCCACAGAATCTTGCGCTACATCAAGAATAATCTTGGCCAAGGATTGTTTTACTCTGCGTCCTCTGAGCTTTGTCTCAACGCATTTGCTGATTCGGATTGGGGAGCTTGTCCTGATAGTCGCCGGTCTATCACAGGTTACTGCATCTATCTTGGGAGTTCTTTGATAACATGGAAATCAAAGAAACAAGATGTCATCAGTCGCAGCTGTACTGAAGCAGAGTACAGAAGCATGGCTCATGCGACTTGTGAACTGTTATGGTTTCAGCAACTTCTCACCTTTCTTGGCATTCAACTCACGACTAAAGCGAAGCTCTTTTGTGACAGTAAATCTGCGATCTACATTGCTACAAATCCGGTCTTTCACGAGAGAACTAAGCATGTGGAGATCGACTGTCACACGGTTCGTGATCAAGTCAAGAATGGCTTCCTCCGGTTGATGCATGTTACGAGCTCAAATCAACATGATGACATTCTCACCAAACCACTTCAGCCGGGTCCTTTCACCTCCATTCTTCGCCGTATGTCCACTTCAATCCTCTTCACTCCATCATCACCTTCTCTTCCTTCCGCTTCTTCGGCTTGAGGGGGTGTATTAGCTTATATATCCCGGTTATGTATTAAACCGTTGGTTTAGCTTTAGTTGAAAATATTCAATACCTCCTCCCTTGATTTTACTATACAATGACACGACATGACTCCCCTTTAACTCAATTGGTTTATGTTTATTTTGGCTTTTAGAGTCACCAGGTAAAGCTGCAAAAGCAAAGAAGCAAACTTGTCTTCATCGTTGGAAGCTTTGTTTTAAGGATTTTGGGCTACTTGCAATTCTATTAACGATCACTTTTGTTTTGAAGAGAGCTGAGCTTTAGACACTACAAGAAAACATCAAGGATTCTGAGGGAAAAAATCGTCGGAATATCGTTATTCCGACGACATACCGACGAAACACGTCGTCGGAAATAATTCCTCGGAATTTATTTTTTCCTCGGAAATCCCTCGGAATTTTCCGTCGGAATTCCGAGGAAATTCCGAGGATCACTAGTTTGTCGGAAATGTCCTCGGAATATACCGAGGGAGAACTTCGTCGGTATAATTCCTCGGAAGTTCATCGATCGATGCGTTTTTGGACATATATACATCGATCGATAGGAGTATACCGACGGACATTTTCCTCGGTTTATTCCGAGGAACTTTTCCCTCGGTATATACCGAGGGACCAGTTCCTCGGAATTTTC
>NC_027752.1:18005752-18009910 GCF_000695525.1 Brassica oleracea var. oleracea
ATATGATAAACCAAGACCAGCTACGAGTTTCTGAACCTCGTAGTATGAACCAGGAGCTACATTATCCTCGGGTAGAATACTTTTTACAAAATCAGCAATCGCATCCACACAGTCTTCAGCCAAATTATAATCTGTTTTAATGCTCATCAATCTTGTAGCAGATGATAAAGCTGAATGAACATCTCTGCAACCTTCGTATAATGGTTGCTTTCCAGCATCCAACATATCATAAAATCTCCTAGCTTGTGCATTGGGTAAATCTTCCCCTCTAAAATGATCATTTACCATCTGCTCAGTACCTACACCATAATCTACATCCGTTCTAATTGGTTCTTCTAATCTAACCGCTGGCTGAGGTTCGCTAGTACTACCATGTTCATAATCAGTTTCCCCATGATGATACCAAATTTTGTAACTTCGTGTAAACCCACTCAAATATAGATGAGTCCAAACATCCCACTCTTTAATAACCTTTCTATTTTTACAATTAGAGCAAGGACATCTTAACTTACGTGTTTTTGCTTCCGGTTGTCGGTGAACTAACCCCATGAATTCGGTTATACCTCGTTGGTATTCTTCCGTAAGCAATCTCGTGTTCGGATCCAAATGAGGTCGATCGATCCAAGAACGAAAATAATTTGAAGAAGACATATTTTTTATGAATCAAATTCGTGTGTAAATAGAGTAAGAGGGAGGATGAAGATATGGAGTGAATGAAGAGGAAGAGGAGTGCTTGTTTATATAGATTAAATCCTGCCGACATACCGAGGAAATTCCGACGGAAAAGGCTAGTTCGTCGGAATTTCCTCGGAATTTTGTAAAATCCCCCAACGGCTCTCCAACGGCTATAATATTTCCTCGGAATTCATCGGTTTTTTCCGAGGAACACATTGTTCCTCGGAATTTCTTCGGAATATTCCGACGGACTGAGGTTTCCTCGGAATTCCGTCGGTATATTCCGAGGAAATTCCGAGGAACCCCAATTTTGTGTTCCCTCGGAATTTCCTCGGAAATTCCTCGGTATATTCCGAGGATTTCATTTTCCGTCGGAATGTCCGTCAGAATACCGCTGTTTTCTTGTAGTGAGAGATTGGTTATAAGAAACCAATTTTTTTTTCTCTTAGCAGATACAAAAATAATAAATTCCAATGATAAGTGCAGAAGTAGAGTTATTAATTTCCTTAATTCTACGTATTAAATATATGAAATCCAGTAACGAATTGAGATCATTTTTCACCAAAAGCCCTTGTAAACAATTTATAAAGAAAGGAAGGAAAAAAAAAATATGGTTTGATCGATCGATCGGTTCCAAGAGCTTCCACTATGTTTATGGGTGCCAACCATGAAACCTCTCACTATTTTAGTCTTTTGATGAGTCCGAACCAGTTACACAAAACTAAGGAGTAGGCAAGAAATAATCTGTTGGTGGACCATATACCATGTTGTCAATCTTTTCTATAATAAAAGATCGACGTGTCATCTTTGGCGGTTCGGGTCCTAGATTGTCAGATTGTCATAGTTAAACTTGGTGAGATGCTCTTAGCTCGAAGATTGCTTAGGGTAGATGTTTTGCAAGGCTTGTGAACGGGAAAAAGATTTGCATTTGGAGGGTGCAACGTGTATCATTGGATGATAGATAAGACTTGTAGTGTGATAGATAATGTTTTGTCATGTTATGGTTCCTCTGGGTTCAACTGGTATGAAATGAAGATAGAATCGATCTTAAGATTTTGGGGATTAAAGGAAATTTAGTAAATATTAACAAAAAATCTTACAAGTATAAGAGTCTATATCTATATAAATTATTTTTAGGGGTTATAAATAATTTAGTTATAATTTCAATTTATTTTAATATAACCCTATATTTGATAAATTCTTTTTAAAATTTTAAAAGTCATAGGCCATTATATTATTATTTTTTGGTCAAATAACGTTTTCAGAGTAGATAGTGGAAATTACAACTATTATTAGTCAATGGTTTTGAGGAACTACAAGGCAATGTTTCATGGACGAGGTTTCTTTTCTGGGAATACTCTAAGCACATACAATGGAAATTTCTAAGAGTATGCGCAGTAGAGATATCTGCACACGTTTCTTAAATTAAAATAATATTAAAAATAACTAAACGAAAGAAAGAGAACGTTAACGATTCTTGTCCCAGGGACAGTCTCTTATGAAGAGACTTTTATTGCATTTTCACCTTTTCACTTGATAATATCTTTTAACTGTTAGAATAAAGTTATAGAAACCCATTACAGTTTTCGACCACTAATAATGATATCCTAAGGGCATCCGCATCGGTCAAAAAAAGATTATAGTTTCTTGAGAATATAATACGAGTATTGTGAATATATTTTACATTTGCGAGTAAACTTTTATGGATAAATAAAAGTGAAGCAATTGGACAGTGCCACATGTCTTCGTCGGCTCTTTAAAATCAGTCAGAGATTGGTCGCAGAAAAACTAGAAAGTATTGCACTCTAGAACACTTTATGAGTTGTTAATAACACTCTAGGATACTCTGTGCTCCAAGAGCACTTTGTTGGCTCTCTACATGTAAATCAGAACTTGAAATTCCACAACTACCCTTCTTCTTTCTAACAATTAAGAAACTTAAATCTCATTTATCTTCTATTTTCCCTGAATTTCTCGATCTACAAACTAAATTAGGGTTTTTGATTACTGCATTTACCTTCGATTCTTTAATTTTTCTCACTAGATTCAAAGAGATTCACCTTCTCAGATCACCTGTTTGTGAATCCGACGATCTTTCTTCTTGTTCCGCCGGAACTCAAACCCCTGCTCTGGAATGGTATTTCGTTACAAGAACCTCATTAAAACCACTAGACGAAAGGGACAAAAAAGAGAGATGATGTAGAGATGTGAGTTTCTGAGGACACTGCCCATCATCTATTCTTTTGAACCATGCCTGCAAGTGCCACCTTCGAAGAGAAGATGCCATTGAATCTCATCAGTTTAAGAATGAAGCTTTATGTGTTATCTCATAATCCGTCAGATTCACCCTCGATGATTGCTCCGCCGTCAAAGTGAGGTACCTGTATCACCGTCGGTTCCAGCTCCTCGGAGGGTGAGGAAGAGTCCACTTAGCTTTGACACCATTTTCAGACAAGTAATCTCAGAGGATAATTTCAACTTAGAGTTCTTATCTTCTTGCCTTGAATTTAAAGATTGATTCCTTTTTTGCATATGATTTGAGTAATGTGATTATTTCCTAAGGCAGAGCCATGCTAGATTATTCAAACTATGTGTAGTAGTTTTTTTTTACGGCCTATGTGTAGTAGTTTTGTTGCTGTAAACAACAGACTCATCATCAAAAATCTCATGAAAGTTAGTTAGTTACTTTTTCCTCCTCTTGCAGAGAGCTAGGAGGTTTACGGCGGTGGGATCAGAAGAGGATGAGAGCAAGTGAATATGGCACACACAAAGTTTTAGCCTTCAAAATATGAATCTACTGCACACACGCGTTGGTGGATGTTGTTTGTTTGGGTCTTCATAGAACTTTCTTGAAATGAATTATATTTTCATTTCATTTGCTTCTTTACCTTGACTCTTTTTCTTATCACTTTTGTCCAAGCTTCTTACTGACTCAGAATGTCTCTGTATCCAGCTGGATACCTCTTATGCAGCCTTGCACGTTATGTTGAAATAAGTACGATGATTGTTTGCTACAAAGGCTTGCAACCTTGCACATTATGCATGTTGCTTTTTGCTATTTACTTGTAAACAATTTTCATTTGTACACACATGAAAGCTAAGATTTATGGGTTATGAAGAACAATGAGCATAATACAAGGAAGACTTAGTGTATGATCACTCAACAAGATACATGCAAAGTGCGTGCACTACAAGAAAACATCAAGGATTCTGAGGGAAAAAATCGTCGGAATATCGTTATTCTGACGACATACCGACGAAACACGTCGTCGGAAATAATTCCTCGGAATTTATTTTTTCCTCGGAAATCCCTCGGAATTTTCCGTCGGAATTCCGAGGAAATAAATTTCCGAGGAAATTCCGAGGATCACTAGTTTGTCGGAAATGTCCTCTGAATATACCGAGGGAGAACTTCGTCGGTATAATTCCTCGGAAGTTCATCGATCGATGCGTTTTTGGACATATATACATCGATCGATAGGA
>NC_027752.1:18014012-18016038 GCF_000695525.1 Brassica oleracea var. oleracea
ACGGAAAAGGCTAGTTCGTCGGAATTTCCTCGGAATTTTGTAAAATCCCCCAACGGCTCTCCAACGGCTATAATATTTCCTCGGAATTCATCGGTTTTTTCCGAGGAACCCCAATTTTGTGTTTCCTCGGAATTTCCTCGGAAATTCCTCGGTATATTCCGAGGATTTCATTTTCCGTCGGAATGTCCGTCAGAATACCGCTGTTTTCTTGTAGTGGTGTGAGATTTAACTTATCAAGATTTATTTAAACTGAAGGTCTACATGTGTATAAGTGTACATGTGAATTTTGTCAAATGATGTACGAGAAATATGTGTATATGTGGATACTAAATTTGCTATCCATAACGGTCAAAGATTAAAATACGTGTGTACAATTCCATTGTTAGGTTTTACGTAAGTGTTCGCTTTTACGTAAGAACTTGGGTTTATACACGAAAACAATATGTACACAGTAATGTGTTCCATAATAGACACAATCAACTGGTTGTACACAATGAGGTTTGTGTACACATGGACATTAACCAAGGTGAATATTACAAATGTGGCTTTCACATGGAGAAAACATTTAAAACTTTTTACATCTCAAAGCATCATCATTTTAAAACTCTTTTGATCTCAAAGCGTCCTCATTGTTCACAGTCTTGTGTACATGTTGTATGTCTCTCACACGTAATAGATACACGTTCATGCAACAATACAAAACAACAAGCTTATGTCCACCACCATCGTCGAAGACTTGAATGACCATCAAGCTAGTGTCCTTAACAATAAAATTTAGAGAACTTGATGTTGCGGAGTTGGGTTAGCATAGTGGAGAATGTGAGGCGCTCAATGTTGATAAATCAGCAATAGAGATGTCGTCGACGTTTGTGATCAACACGCCACCCCATCAGAACCCAACAAGCACCATTTTCTTCTACACTTTCCTCCCTCCTCTCATCGTCATCTTTGTATTTTTACTCTTCTTCACTTTCGCATTCTTCTCTGTCATCAAATCGTCATCTCTCCCCTCATTCCTCTTGGTCCCCAAATCTTCACCTTAAACTAACTACGGTGACTTCCCATTCTCTTCATCTTATATTTTCCGCCTTTCTCAAACATCAGTTACCTTCTCATGTTAATTACTCTCCCACATCTACAACTTTCACAGATTTGTGCCACCATTGGAGCTACATCGATTTTTTCACCACCGCACTTTGTGTTTTGTTGCTACAATTCAAAGATCAAATTGAGATAAAGTGACTTTAAATTTGTGTGATTCAGATTAAAACAATTAAATAAAAACTGCATTTTAAAATTTAAAATAAATAAAACATGAAATCACGTGACACAGAAATGAGGAGAAGACAACGACAAAGTTTGTTGTCGATGGGGTTATTGAAGTCTTTGACAACCCAAAAACTACTTTAGTAGTGAAAAGTGTAATAAGAACTTGGAAAGTGTCTATTTATGTAAATCACTCGAGAAACTATTGTATTTCTCTTTCCTTCCATCTACATTCTCTTTCCACTTTTTCTATTTTTTTCTATTTTTTAAGTCCAGAAACGATACAAGAAAGGCACCGTTCATATTCGTTTACGTGTCGCGCGACCTGCGATCTGCGACTTGCGACTAAGATTACCTTCGTTTACGTGTCGCGCGACCTGCGACTTGCGACCTGCGACTAAACTTGCGACCTGCAACTAAACTATGTTCGTTTACATGTCGTGCGACCTGCGACCAGTCGCGCGATCAAAATTTTCTTAATTTTTAGTCGCTGTTTTTTCCGGCGACTTGATTGGGAACCCGCGACTGGTCGTGCGATCAGTCGTGCGACTTCAAAACGAACAACAACCTGCGACTTGCGACATGCGACCAATCGCAGGTCGCATGTTGCGCGATAGCAAAACGAACAACAACCTGCGACCTGCGATCAGTCGCAAGTCGCATGTCGCAGGTCGCGCGACACGTAAACGAACATTGCCACCGTTGCGGATGGCATAATATTTTGGCACATATGTGAAAGTTGGATACTCACCCCCCCCCC
>NC_027752.1:18016128-18028080 GCF_000695525.1 Brassica oleracea var. oleracea
CCCACCTACCTTTTAATTCGTACATGAAAAATTCATGTTTTAATTTTAATCAATGCATTTTACTTTGAAACAAGAGCATATATAAAATTTTAAAAATATGAGTGGAAAAGTTTTATTGCGAAGCAAATAAAATTAATCAAAACTAATTAATCAAAATAAGTATTGACTAAATAAAAATTTAATAATAAAAGTATCGTAGTTTGATATATATACATATATACACTTATTATAAATATCTTGCCAACTAAAAGAAATGAAATATCTGAAATATTACTATTAAATATACCAAAATTTCGCCATAATTATAAAAATTAGTAATTAATCTCACTTTTTCAATTTAATATTATTTGGTAAGGAAATTTCGAGTTTTTCTGTTTTTATTTCAGAATGTAACTAGTTTTTTTTAAACCAACTAGTTAATTTTTTAACCATCCACAATCTTCTTCTCACGCTTCTATCTTCTTCTTCTTCCACCTCCACAAACCTTTGAAAACGTTTAATTGCAGTTTTAAATTAGCTTTGTAAATCTAATTATTTATATCTATAATTTTATTTCTAAAACCATCTTTTTTAAGGAAAAAATAATCTTCTCTTAAATTCTATTTTTTTATTTCTTCGCATATATATTTTCTATGTTATTTTTGATTTTTTTTCTTCAAAGAGTGATACTTTTCACATTCGTAATAGTTTTTTATAGGGGCGGGCATTTCGGTTATTTTTTTGGTTCGGTTCGGTTTGGTTAGTTCGGTTCAAGTATTTTTCCAACTGAAGTAAACCATAGTTAGTTTGGTTCAGTTTGTTTTCGGTTCGGTTTATATTCGGTTTGGTTTGTATTCGGTTCGGTTTGTATTCTGTTTGGTTTGTTTTTTTTTGATCGGTTTAATTATATTCTTTTTAGTTTAATTGTTCTAAGAGAAATTATGTTTTAAAACATAAATTATGTAAACATAAACTATGTGAACTAAATTCAATATAAAAATAAAACAAAAACCTTTAAAAATCAAAAAATATATATAAAAATTTAAACAAATGAAATTTAACTAAAGTAAAAACAAACAACATCATTAGTAATGTTTTTTATATCATTAAAAATTAAAAAACCTGCAATAAATAAAATATTTTAAATCAAAACATTTTGATTATTACATATTAGGTTAGAAGAATATAAGTTAAAAAAAATGAAAAATTTGTGGGTTGGTATTATAATTTTAGTACATTGGTATTACTAATATTTTTAATTTAAATAATTACAAAAATATATCGGTTTATCGGTTTAAACCGAACCAAACCGAACCATTCGGATTGGGAAAATCATCAACAGAATGGTTTGAAATAGACTTTGGTTCGGTTTGAATCGGTTTCGGTTCGGCTGATTCAGTTTGACTCGGTTCAGTTCGGTTTTTTGATTTTTTGCCCACCCTAGTTTTTTTGTGCTTAGAAAATGTGAAAATATAGTGAACGTCAAAATCTTGGAGAGAGATGCAAATAATAAAAGTGGGAAGAGTGTGATTTCTACATGCTACGAAGAAACAGAAAGGGAAGGTACTTCAAAACTTTATGCTATCTATATTTCTTGACACGGTTGTTCTAATTTAAACAATAATTTTCAGGAGTTTTCTTATGAAATTTTGTTTTTTTTTAACTTTCTATTTTTGTAGGATTGAAATGCTCTTTAAGTATGATGATATTCAAATGATCTCTAATGATGTAAATTTTACAATCCTTATTCTAAAAGTGGAAGAGCATACACAAGAACTGAAGTTTTTAAGATGTATTGAAAAAGCATGAAACAATAGCAAAAAGATGACTGAATTCTATATTGATTTATAATATTCTTTTCAATTTCGTAAATGATAATTTGTTTTTAAGTTGATTTATTAATTAAATCTTCTCAAGAATATTTAAATTTTCAATTCTGTTATCAAGATATTATTAGATATCTAAAACAAAGTTTTTTCTTGTATGCTTTATACTTCAGTAACTATATAACTTTATGAAAGTATTTGATTCATGTAATTATTTCCTAGCTCTATCATGCAAAATTAAACATTTAGTGAGATTTTTTTGCTCTTTCTATCCTGATAAAACGACCATGGTGACTGGGTGAGTCGAATAGTAAAGAAGTGATGGTACAATAATTGATTTCATTTTTTCCTAGCTGTATCATGCAAAGTTAAAAGTTCAAATACATAGTAAAGAGTTTTTGGTTAATGTAAAACTATATGATAGTAAAACCGGGGAGAGAGAGAGAGAGAGAGAGAGAGAGAGAGAGAGATGTGGGGGAGGGGTCATGGAATGGGAGGGAGAACGTCAGCATCAATGGCATCGTCGTGCGCTGCAGCAAAAAAGACACGTCATAAAGCTTATTCACAGGTCACGTGAACACGAAAGCCAAAACCAATTTTTGTACATATATCTTGAAAATGATCATTTTAGCTTTGGGATATCATTTTACTTGGTTAATTTTATAAAGTAGTAAGAGTAATAATAATATTTTGATCAAAAAAAAAAGTAAAAGTAAGTTTGTCAGAATTCAGACATCAGTAAGTTCACACGTGTATAAATTGTTAGATATGGACCATAGCATTTGTTCAATCAAAACGACAGAGGGTAAGTCTTGTCACGTGAAAGGAAACGTAGTTGGCGCATGTTTTTCACTCTCAGTTCTTTACCCAAATTTGTTTGGGTAATATTGGGAAATTTTAAAGGTTTATGATCAAATTTACATAACATTTAGTGTTATTGTAGTATTTAAATTTGTATATTAATTATATATTCATGTATTTTTGAAAAAAAATTGTATTTTTTTGTGATATTTTTGTTATCTAAATATACTTTTAAATATTTAAATTTTGTAAATTTTTTATTTAATTTTATATGTAAAATTTAAATTTATTAAAATCTAATTTGAAATATTTATGAGATATAAAAAATTAAAGTACTAAAATAATAAATGACAAAATATTTAAGTATCATGAATATAATGTATAATATAATCAACAAAATGCAAATAAAAATATGAAATTTTACTTTTTTGAAATTTTTTTATAAGAGCAAAAATTCTATGTTAAAATTATTGTGATTCGGAGATGTTACTTTGAGAATTTTGGTTTTGATAAATGGTTGATAAATTCAAGCACTGTTTATATTATGAACAATAATTATTCAACTGATATAAATGCGCATCTCTTTGGTCAGCGGTTACATACTTTTTTTTTTTTTTCCATCTGAAATTTCCATAATCACAAAAGTTTGAAAAACCGTTACAAAGGAAAATCAGATCATAAACTACCTAAAGTCACGTTCCATTTCAAACAAAACCGAAAGCCACCTTGGTTGCCCCAGCACAACATACGATTGAAACCTATCCTGATTCACAACACTCTGAGCTATTAGACGCGCTCCCCTGTTAGCTGCAGGAAGTTCAAACATAACTTTCCAATCCAAAAAAATCACAAGCAGCATCATAATCTCTTTCACTTTGTTTATTTATTGCATTAACCAAGACTCTTCCTTCAAACGCAAAGTAAACCTTGAAGATCCTATAACTGATCATACTTTCTAATGACCATAGGAAAGCCAAAAAGAAAGCCTCATCTTTTGATCCCACCGATCCAAAAGCTCGACGACTATGCAAACACACCACCCCATTTGAATCACGGAGCACCCATGCAGCTCCTGCCAACCTTTTTGTCTTCGACCAAGACATGCCTATATTGCATTTGAAAAAATATCTTGGTGGCTTCTTTCATTTAACCTCTCTCCTCTGCTCTGAATCCACCCCTACTCCCTTTCCTTCTGATCCCAATGATTGAGCTACAAACCAGAGCGAAGCTTCGTCCTCTACTTTCTTCCAAATTTGGATGCTATCATAGAGAAACCCTTCAAACAACAAAGAGTTTCTATTCTTCCATAGATACCACAGCGTCCAAGGGAAAACTCGAACAATTTCTACCACCTGTGAGCTATCTTGTATAGTTGAAAATAGGTATTTCATATTCTGAAATAGAGAGGTGTCACTAAAACCTCCAGGTGGTGATGGAAAACCTGAGATCGCCCAGACTTGCCTGGCAAAAGTACAGGAGAATAAAACGTGATTGACAGACTCAGTTTCCAAACCACACACCTGACAACATTCATCACATTTCATTCCCCTCTCTGCCAGACAGTCATTAACCGCTAAAGCATTTGATATAGCTTTCCACATGAAGAATTTAATCTTCGGTGGAGCTTTGAAACCCCAAACCTGAGCTTTTAACGGATTTAAGGATGGCTGAATATTCTGTTGATTGATAATGGCCTCATTCTTAACAGAGAAGGAAAGATCGTACCCTGTTTTGACCTTATAAAGACCATTCCTAGTATATTTCCACAGCCATGAATCATCATCTGAAACCACCGGCTGATTTTGGAGAAGTATTGCAATATCAGCAGGAACAAAAAGCTCATTTATTTTGATTGTATCCCATCTTCTAGTCTGAGGGTTAATCAGATCCGAAACCATCAGGTTCACATCAAATAACCTCTGCCTTCTGATCGGAGGTCTACAATTTCCTTCCTCATCCTCTAACCATGGATCGGTCCAAACCTTCATACTTCTTCCATTCCCTACCATGCGTTTGAGACCTTTTGAAAGTAGGTCTCGTCCATATAAAATACTTCTCCAGGCATAAGAAGGTTTTGCACCCAATGGAGCTGTAGCAAAATCTAAGTTCTCAAAGTATTTTGCTTTCATAACCCTAGACATCAAGCAATCATCAGAATGAATTAATCTCCGTGCCTGCTTGGCTAACAGTGCTTGGTTCAAACACTCCAAGTCCTTGAATCCCATGCCACCTAGCTCTTTAGGTAAACACATTTTCTCCCAGCTTATCCAAAGGATTTTTCTTTTATGTTCCAGCGAACTCCACCAAAAACTTGCCATAGCAGATTGTCACAGAGAGTTTTTGGGATTTTAAAACAGGACATTGCTGACACTGGCAGAGCGGAAGCCGTAGATTTTAGGAGAACCTCTTTACCCCCTTGAGAAAGGGTCTTCGCATGCCAACCTGAGATTCTTTTAAGCATTCTCTCCTTTAAGTAAGAAAAGAGCTTAACCTTTGATCCCTTTAAACATTCTGGAAGACCAAGATATTTAGAAGCTCCACCCTCCGCTTCAATCCCCATCTTTCTTCTGACATTACTCTTAACCTCTTCTGATATCCCTTTCCCAAAAGTAATTGAAGACTTGGTAGGATTGATTACTTGGCCCGTCACCTCTTCATATCTATGAAGAACTCTTAACAAATGATCACTTTGCTCCTCATTTGCTTTACAAACCAACAAGCAATCATCAGCAAAAAGCAAATGATTAACCGAAGGTCCATGATCACCAAAACTCATTCCTGTTATCGAGCCTTCCTCCTCTGCTTTCGTCAATAGATGTGAGAGACCTTCAGCGCAGAGCACAAACAGGAATGGAGAAAGCGGATCTCCCTGTCTCAAACCCCTCTGTGGCACTACTAAGCCATGAGGCTGATCATTAATCAAGATAGAATACGACACTGTTGAAACACAGGTCATAACTTTATTCACCCAATTAATTTGAAAGCCCAAAGCACATAGCAGAGCCCGAAGATAGCCCCACTCCACTCTATCATAAGCCTTCGACATATCAGTTTTTACCACCATATATTCCTCTCCAATGCGAGTAGAAGAACCCAGAGAGTGAACTAACTCATGAGCAATAGTGATATTATCTGATAATAACCTCTCAGACACAAAGGCAGATTGGGTATTACCCACCAGTCTATTCATCCAAGGTTTTAGTCTGGCCACTATTTTCTTAGATACGACCTTGTAAATCACCGAACAAAGGCTGATAGGCCGTAGATCTGATATTAGTTTTGGATCAGGAATCTTTGGGATTAGACACAAGTGGGTATAATTTCATTCTTTAGGGAGGACCCCTGATATGAAGAACCGTTGAACGTCGTTAACCACTTGTTCTTCCACAATTGACCAAAATTTCTGAAAAAACAAAGCTGACATACCGTCTGGTCCTGGGGCTTTGGAAGGTTTAATAGAAAACATCGCTTCCTTTACCTCTTCAGCTGTCACTGGTTTATTCAGAAACCAGTTCATTTGATCTGTCACCCTTGGAGCCATGCCTTGGAACCAGCTATCAAAAGGCTTAGGATTTGACGACTTAAAAAGTTTGGAGAAAAAATTCAATAGCCACATCCCCTTTAGCTGCCTCAGAGAATACCTCCTCTCCTCTGTCATTCAACAGCTTCTCAATGTTGTTCTTAGCCCGGGCCGCCTTTACAGAGTTCTGAAAGAACTTTGTGTTTCGATCCCCCGCATACATCCATTTTTCATTGCTTTTCTGCCACCAATAAATTTCTTCATCTCTATAGGCTTTTACCAAATCTCTTTTCAAAGCATGAATCTGATATACCGAGGGATCATGCGACGACTGCTGTTGCTCCAAGTCAAACTCCAATTGTCTAATTCTCTCCCTTGAATTCATATCTGATCTTTTCTTCAAAGCACTTAGAGCTTTTCTACATGCTTTTAATCTGGACGAAACCGTTCCCATTCTACTACCATCAGCAACATGCCAAGCATTGGTGACACTGTCCTTGATGCCATCTAGGTCCAACAATCTTCGATCAAATCTGAAGCATCCTCTATAACTTTTTTGAGGCTCGATCAGTTTAATAAGAACAGGACGATGATCTGATCCTCTTTTAGCCATAAAGAGCTGGTTTGAGCAAGGAAACTTCTGAGACCAAGCTCTGTTGCCAAAACATCAGTTAAGCCTAGATTGGATCCACAGATTTCCCCTTCTTCCTCCCCATGTAAACCATCACCATGACTTGGAAGTTCCTCTAATTTTTCGGCTTTTATTATCTGATTATAAGGCTCAAAAGATTCATCTGCTCTCCATGTACCTCCAACTTTCTCCCCATTATGCAGAATATCATTAAAATCACCAAAGACACACCACCCATCCTTTCTATTTACCCCAATGCGGGAGAGCCTTTCCCACAACTCGCATCTACTACTCCAATCCGAAGGACCATAAACACATGACGCATAGAAAGAGACTGAATCTAGCTGTATTAAACAGTCCAAAAGGTTTTTATTCACAGTCTGGAACTTGATATTAACAGATTTTTTCCAGAAAACCGCCAAACCCCCCCGTATGACCAACAAGATCGACCGTAAAAACCTTATCATACCCCAGCCAAACCTGAAGATCAACCAAAACGTTTCTATAATTCATAGTCTCCATTAGGAACAACACCTCAAGAAAATGTTTTTTACGCATTTCCCTTAGGCGAGGAATTGTCAGACCCTGAGGCTGCCCCAGATCCTGACAATTCTGGCTTATTATGCTTATCTTGGATACTTACATCAAAAGACTAATTATTTTGGACAGAAAGAAAAACATAAGCAGTCAGAGCTATAGATAGAGTAGTTGTGTCAAGCTACTTTATATTTAATGATCTCTTTGTAGCCTCGTCGTCGTGCATCATCTAATCACATCATAAATTAAATATTGCTACTTTAGTATTTAAAAAAAAATTAAATAGTAAAATCATAAAAGGAAGTCCAAAACGTAGAGAAGGCTATGCCGCTATGGCTGTAACACAGTAGGGGTTACGTAAGCATCCCTATGCAATGCACAAGTCCAGTCAAAGAGGCGGCACCTTATCTTCCCTCTTCGTAAAATACAAAGTTCGTGGTTTTTTTTTTCTGAGAAAACCATCGACGTTGTTTCGATCAGTTACTTGAACTGAGTTTCAGTTGTTATGTTAATTTTTAAATATGTATACATCATATGTTAAAATGATTATGTGTAGTCTTTCTTTTTTACTGTTACAACTTACAAATTATATTTAATTAAAATATAAAAAAAACTATACTGTGATTCAGAAAAGGATAAATGACAGTGCATGGAATTGTGTTTGAACCTGAACCTATAGTTTTTAATTAAATATTAGTATTGTTTATCGAGAGCATCAAGATTTTTTCAGTTCGTCGATTCTCTAACAAAAAATGAAACTAAGAAATTTCTGAATAATGGTGTGCTTTTCTGGGTTTAATGTAGGAAGTACAATGTGCCCGTTGTAGACTTATCGATCATCATAGACATCGAAAATGTTTTTTTTTCTGGTGCACCCATCAAAAATGTTATTTGTTGTATTATTTTACCCCTAAATTAGATATGTGCTACTTTCTATTATAAGTATTTTCTATAAGGATATCACTAATTTTACAGTTGTTATCAGAAAGAAAAAAAATACGGTTTTTTTTGGGGTGAAGATTACTGTATGGCGCTATCTTAATTAGCTAGCAATGATTTTCGTTTTTACAGTATGACACACTAAAACAATTATGCGTTCATTAGCTTCAAAAGTAAGTTAATCTATCAGTCAAGAAAACTAATATTCCATGGCTGATGATTGGGAAACAAAATTTTTCGCATCTGGACAAATTAGTTCATCAGTCAAATGTTAAATTCAATCTGTTTGAGAGTGGACTAGTTTGCTTAAAAACTTATGTTTAAACAGAACTTAGAAAAGGTAAATTAAAAGCGATTAATACATATACTGTCCGCCGTTAAAACTAATCACTTTATAAAGTATGTTATTTTCATTTTTCAGATAACATAATATTCAGTACATTCAATTATTAGAACACCTATACTTTGGTGTAAGAACACCCACGTATAAGGATCGTTCAGTATAACCAGTCACATCGGCAAACAAGCAAAAGAGATCAACGGTGCTTGATCCTTCAAAACTCTAGATGGATAAAACAAGCCGAGGATTACGGGTGTCTTAAGTGGACCCCAGAGACACCTCTTGTTCTTTTAAACTCTCTCTCTCTCATTTTGAGTCAAATAAGTCAACAAAGGAAAAACTCTCTCCTATACTCTCTCTCTAGATTCACTCTAGAACAATGGCGTCGACGACTTGTGGAAGGGAGGTGCATTACAGAGGAGTAAGGAAGAGACCATGGGGTCGTTACGCGGCGGAGATTAGAGATCCTTGGAAGAAAACTAGGGTTTGGTTAGGCACTTTCGACACTCCCGAAGAAGCTGCTCTCGCTTACGACGGCGCCGCCCGTTTCCTCCGTGGCATCAAAGCTAAAACTAACTTCCCTTCTCCTCTCTCTCTTGACCTCAACCACATCCCTTCTCCCTCCGCCGCCGTCGCCGCCGCGGATAACCACCACAACCATCAACTCTGGTTCTCCGCTCCTCCTCCTCCTCCTCTTCACATCTCCGGCAATTACCGCCACCACGGTCTCTATCTCCGAACCAGAGTGCTTAACGACAGAACCTCGGATTCCCCCTCTACAGAAGCGCCGTTTTACTTCACCGTCTCGCCTGCCGCAGCTACGTCATCGCCTCGAGCGCTTGAGTTAATGAGTTCTTCTCCTTCCTCCCCTACGGTGAGACGTGGCTTAGCCATTGATCTCAACGAGCCGCCGCCCCTTTGGCTGTAAAAAAGACAATGAAGGCGGAGATTAACGGCGCCGTTTGCAACACTTTCGGCGGAACTAGTTTATTTTTTTGTAACTTTAGTTTCTTTTAGCAAAAATCTCTTATTTTTTTAGAGTCGTACGTGTAGTTTTCTTTTCAGTTTGTCTTTTTTGGCTTATGTAAGAATGTAGATTGATTGTTATGATCCAAGAGGTAACAAAAAAAAAACTTCTTAATTGGCAAAATGAATTAACGCTTACTAAGTATTCTCATTGTTATAATTGTTTCGAAGGATTAGGAAATGAATCTAAAGAAAGTAACTTTGATTGATGTTGTGGATTGTTACGAGTTTCGCTTATGTCTGGTTCCGAGGGTTTTTTTAAACCTTATTGTATTCTGTGGCGTGTCGTGAAGTACGGACTGACTTGTGTTGGCTCTTTCATTACTTCGCACTGCGTTCTGTTTGACTCACGCGCCTCCCTAACAACGACAAAAGACTGAGAAAGAGAGATACAGACAAAATAGATAGTGACTAGTGAGAGGAATAGAAACAGAGCAAGCGTGGGAGTTTGGACTGCCATTTTCACTTACGGACAAGATGTGTTATCAGTTTTGAGTTTGTAAATACTTTCATTTACTTTTACCAGAACATTGTGCCATGGAGCCCATTAACAAATGTGTTACTAGTATGCAATAGCCAATACTAGGGACAAAGTTCATGCATTCTTTATTGAAACTTTTTGCATTCTTTTGTTTTAAACCAAAATTTCTTTTATGTATCCAGGAGTCATTTTTATCATATTCTATACTCCCTTTTGTTTTTTTTTGTAAGATGTTTTAGCATAAACACATAAAGTAAAAAAAAATTACTTTTAATAAAATCACATGATTACAACAAAAAAATAACTAAAAGTAGTTAATCATTGTTAGTATCCACAAAATAAGACAAAAACTACACATTAATTTTTAATATTTTAATAGTTTTGTATATAAAGTTTCAAATCATTATACAAATTAAAATAGAACTATCTTCTAAAACATCATACAAAAAGAAATGGAGAGAGTATTTTATAAAAGACTTGTGACTGAACTCCTGTTTAGTCATGTGATATTAGAGATTAGAGAGAGAGAGGGAGATAGAGAGTTGGGGATTTTCAGTATATGTTTAGAAAATAATAAAAAATAACTTTATATCAATCTTGTTTACACATTATATGAATATATTTTGTGCCTCAGAAACCGGTTGTAAGTTTTGAATTTAAACATGTCTATGACAAGCGCTGCATGTGTTTCTGCGATGACATAACTTCATTTTGGCTCTTGTGGAGACCCCACGCGCCGTCGCCTGACTCCGCTAGTGTTATAAAAATATCAATTTCAACTTTGGGGTTACTTCTTTAGTTATTTTTTTAGACATCTATTTCTTTGGTTGTTTATTAGATCATGATTAACGGAGATTTTTAAAGTGGAGTTTTTAGCCGAAAATAATAAACTGTTTTTTAACTTTTAACTAAAAATACTAAGAACCAGCTCTTAAATATCTTGATTAAAAATCGGTTTTTAATTTTTTTAGTTAAAAGTTAAAAGACAGTTTTTCTACCCTAAGAACTTTTCGTTAATCATATTTTGTTAGAGGCTAGCTAGGTGTATAGCTTGGTCCTTCTTTATGAGTCTCTTGTCGTTTTGACCTCCATGGTTCTATCTCTTTTCCCTATCATTTAATTGAGGCCTCTTTTGTCTATCCACTACATATCTCCAAGTTTGTTTAATAAACCCAAGCTATAGTATTAAATTATTTGACAAAAAGGTCTTATTTAATAACCGTTTAGTTAGTAATGTTAAGTTATCAAAAGTTTGGCGGGAGTGACCGACCATAAATTTTCGAGATTGTTATAAAAGTAATAGAAAAGTTTATCTTTATTCATAATATACATGTTTTTTATATAGGAGATTATGCCGTCATAGATAAATGGAAAGATTACAAATCATAATCTTTTGGTTATGAGCCATCCACAATCTGGTTCATAACACTCTCCCTTGGATGCCATAACCATTTAGAGCTTGTAATGTGTTTTAATGTTGCCTCATTAAAACTTTACCAGGAAAATCAAATTGGAACAAAACCTTGATGAAGAAAAAAGAGTACAACAAACATTATTCCCCCTGATTTGGACATTACTGAAGGTCCTTTGGACCTCTCCAATTTTCTGCAATCCGTGGGAGATGAAGATCTTGGGCAGAATATGCTTCGTCCTCGAACATGATAGTTGGTTCTTCTTTACCATCAGCCATGCCACAATCTGATCGAACATATTGAGTCATCGACCTCAAATACACACACACGAAATCTTGGATGATGTTGCTGTGATATGCGTGTACCACCAAGTGTAAAACATAACATGTCTGAAAACAAATCAACAAAACTAAATAACCTCTCTTTGGGCTGGTTAGTATAAAATAAACCAAAATCAAAG
>NC_027752.1:18030887-18035515 GCF_000695525.1 Brassica oleracea var. oleracea
GATTAGGGTTTTAATATGTGATTTGATAATTATAGTATAATTAATTCTGATACTTATATTATTTAGGGTTTATAGATATAGGGTTAGGGTTTATCGGATTTTAACTTGTAAAAACCGATTTGGGGTTTTAATCATGTAGGAACATGATTTAGGGCTTGGGGTATCGAACTTTTAGAGCTTCATTTTACTCAATGAGGATTTTTGATCTATTACCCTATGGTTTTTATTCATAAAGATTAGGGTTTTAGGGTTTCATTCTTTATCAATCAATCCATGTTCGATTATGGGTGCTTAAGTTTTGAATTACCTTTTAACATTAGATGATTGTTGAATCGGAGCACCAAAGGAGTTGAGCCGCGAGCTGGACACGAACGGGACACAAGCTGGAATGGATCGAGTCGCTTCTATCGGGTCGCAGACGTCCTTTGTTGCTTGATCGGGAACGCCTTGATCGTCGGACGCGAGCTGCCTGATGTTGTCTAGAACGAGGAAGATGTCGCGTGCTGGAGCTGCTCTCGGGTCGCGAACGTCTGAGCTAGGATCAAGAACGCCTTGGGCTGAAGCTGATCGGGGACGCGAGCTGGAACAAATGGGGGAACAAGAGACGCGATCGGGGTTTATGGTTCGTCAGATCGCCGACTAGGGTTAGGGTTTTAGAGTTTTTCGATTTGGGTATTAGCTTAGGGATTTAGAGTTTCGTGCTGATAACGTGTTATAAAAGTAATGGAAAAGGCTATATTTATTCATAACATAAAGGTTCCTTATATAGGAGGTTACACCGTCATAGATAAATGGAAAAATTACAAATCATAATCTTTTGGTTATGAATCCACAATCTGGTTCATAACATAGGTGTTTTTGTCAAGTTCAAGAGTTTGAATAGCCTTGTAGACAATTGTTCAGATGGTGTATGGGCACTATACTTTTATTAAACGTATAATTTTCTATGAGCTACCTTAATCCGATAACACTAAATTTAGTGTTTTGTTTCTTATTTTATTTTTTCATATTTAATCATAACATCAAGATTAATTATATTAAAATTTTAATAACTTTTAAATTTTAATTATTTATATTTAATAAATAATTATTTTATAGCATTTAGAGTCTATGTTTGTTCGTCAAAGTTTTATATTTTATAAAATATTTTAAATACAACTAAAATTTTATTCTATTAAAACATAAATACAAAAGTATCTAATATATTTTATTTTGTTAAATAATAATACTCATTTAGTGATACTATTAACTAAAAAAATAATTTTATATTTTTTGAAAATAAAATAAAACCATAAATACAAAACAATACAATGTATTTATTTTTAATTGCAATTAGTTATTATTGATACCAACTTAACTATATTATCAATTAAACATATTTTTTTCCAAGATTTGGTGGAATGAATAATATTACACTAAATTTTTGTGTTATACTATTTTCAAAACACCAAATTTAATGAAATTTAATAGAAGCTGTAGCTTTATTTTGATAATATGTTTGGACCAAAAGATTTGATGGGCCAAAAGATTTGATGTGTTTCATTAGGAAAGATTTAATAAAAAAATAATAATATATGTTTGGGCCAAAAGATTTGATGGGCTGTTACGAGGTTTGAGGTCAAAATTTCCCGTTTATTTTCTTTTTTGAAATGACAATAAATTATCTGCGTAGGTTCCGGACAAAGTCTAATAAATACTCCTATTCGTCTTACTCCTTATTAAAAACTAATTAACGTAGATTTTATCAAATTGCGAAAAATTATTTCAAAATGTTTACGAGTTCCTAAATCTCATGGCTAGTCAGCTAGCTAGTCTTACATCGGCGTCTATATTTAAATGTTTCTTTAAACTCCAAACAAATAAAAAATCATATATACCCTAACAGAGTATAATATCTACATTAACACTACTAAAATGAACACTGATCTTATAAGCAGAATAATTATGAAACAAAAATAGAACTATTACATCAAATTTTAGCATCACATATACATTGTCTTTGACATTGATAACCATAAAAGAAGAACTGATTTGGTGGCGACATCCCCGATAATCCATAACCTAACAATGCTTGTTCATCCGTTTATACGATTCGGAGTACGTCTGGGTGTTCGGGTCAGGTTAAGACCGGTTCCTTTCAGGTCTGGATCCTTCGAGTCATAAACATTCGGACTCAATAGGTACATAGAAATTTTTGGTTCGGGTTCGGGTCGTTCTTCTCGGATCCGGGTCGGTTTGAATCTATATTTAAAATATCCATGAAATACCCGTAATTTTCTTGGTCCATATCGGGTCCGGATCGAGTTCGGGTATTTAGGATCTGAAAAGGACATGACATACCCAACTCCATCAAATTTAGTCGATATTTGTCACATATATCTAAAATTTTACAAAATAACTTAAATGAAACTATAAATAATTAAAATAAAACATTTTTAAACTCTAAAATTTATATTTTAAAGCTTTATATTACTTAAAAAATGTTACAAAATAATAACAAATGTTGATAGCAAAAGATATTTCATTTAAATCATAAAATAATATATATAAAATAGAACACAAAAAATCATAGTTTTAGATATACATGTTTTTAAGTCGGGTACAAATCGGTTCTTATCGGGTCTGGTCTATTCGGGTTGGTCCTTTTCGGGTCTGGGTCTTTTCGGGTTGGTTTCTTTCGGTTCTGGTTCTTTCGAATAAAAAAAATTTAGACCCAAATGCTACTCGTAAATTTTCGGTTCGGTTACAGGTTGGATATTTTCAGGTTGATTCCGATTCAGGTTTTCGAGTCCAGGTTAATATGCCAATGTCTAACTAGGAGGATGAGTGGTAAAGATTTGCTTTGGACAAGACCCTTAACCTAACAACAATGCCGGTTTTACCAAAAAAAGAAGACCTAACAATGCTGAATGAACAACCATTTATCCAATCGAGCTGTGAAAATGCCATATGTTACATAAAGATAAAATCAAATAATATTTAATATACAAAATATATCACTGCCAATTTATTTTATAGTTTTTTTTTTGTCAACCATTGTATTAAGCCGTTGGGCTAAACGAGATTACAAATGGAAATCAAAATTTTAAACCCAATATATTGATAAGCCCACCCGAAACCCAAACTGTAAAGATAAGATGACCAGATACAAACCATCTGTCCACCACATGTCATCTATCAATACAAGGTGAGAGCTACGTGTTACGCTGGGGCACTGAGTCGCTTCTTTGCCGGAACCGCCGCCAACTCCGGTGGCGAAATCGTTTCCAAACCCAGAAGATCAACTCTAATTTTGATTCCATTTGCTTGCCTCACTCCCTTATACGCCTCTGCCTCCAAAGATCTTCATCACTTACACCGGATGTGGATTCACCAAGAAGCTTCAATCGATTGGGTTCAGCCATCGTCGAAACACTTACAGAAGCAAGCTTCAACTTTTTTTAAACGTAACTTGACCAAACGATGAAGACAAACATGCAAAACTCGATTCTTTATCTCATTAGAATACTTTGCTTAAGTTTTTACGAGCAAAGATTGACATCTTTTGGAGATAGAGATCAAGCATAACCGACAATAGGGTATAGGAACTCAGAAAACCAATAGGGATTTAAGATGAAGAAAGAGAGTAGAAGCTTAAGACTTTGTTAAAATCGAATCAAACCGAAGATAAAAGATAAAGAGTGATGAAAAGCTTAAGTTTGATTTGAAGAGAAAAAACACAACAAAATTCCGAGCGGAAACTACAAATCGCCTAAGCGAAAAGAGAATTCGCCATGCGAAAGTCAAAATCGATCCTAAGATCGAAAATATTCACAACCAAAAAAACGATTCAATTAATAAAATTGAATCGAATATGAGACATCTCATCTCTTCTTCCCCCGCGAAAGATCCAGAGAGAGAGAGAGACTTTATGTATTTTTTTATAGTTTTTTGTTAGCTTTTGAAGTTAGTCACTCTAATTCTCTAATCACTTATAGCCAACGTTCGTATGTTTTTTGGATTACGTAATTGATTTAATTAGAACGCTTACAATCAACAGTGTATATTTCTCCTTTCTCAAAAAAAAAAACAATGTACTTCTTGTTATAAAAGCGCCGTGTTGAAAATGGATGAGGCGCAGAAGTTTTTGACTTTATAATCAATATGGATCTCGCTGTCACTATGCACGCATAGTAACTTCAACTTTTTCACTTCTATATGAATCGATCATTTCGATCGATTGTATAACACCATCCTTCTTCAATAACACATTCTCTCTTCTTATCTGTGTTATCTTTTTCGTACGGGTATAAAATTTTGCTTTATTTAAATTCCTGCGATATAATAAAATTCCAGTTCCTTTTATAACACGTTATCAGCACGATCACTCTGCGATTCGAAATGGATCAGAATGCTAATGGAGCAAAATCTAAGAAACGGATTCGTGAAATATGCATACCAGATAGTGGAACGACGCACACTATTCTGAAGCAAAAGAGATATTTCTCTGATATAAAACCGACAAGAATTGTCGTCAATACAATATCAGGTCCTGCAGACGTGATTGAAGGAACTGGTAAAGCAAACTTTACTTTACCGAATGGAACAAAATTTTCCATAAATAATGCTCTATATTCTCCAAGTTCTAA
>NC_027752.1:18038088-18040084 GCF_000695525.1 Brassica oleracea var. oleracea
AAATCACTTCCGACTTCGGTATTCAGAAAACATGTTCGTAATATTGGAATGCGTCATCAGAAGGATCTATGACTGCTCATTCGAGGGGGAGCTTACGTAGTTGTACTCTTTTTACCTTACTATGGTTTTTCCCATTGGGTTTTCCTTAGAAAGGTTTTTAACGAGGCAACATAGACGTTAAGCGAGAGATAATAGCGATACCGGTCCCCAAGGGGGAGTGTTATAAAAGCGCCGTGTTGAAAATGGAGGAGGCGCAGAAGTTTTTGACTTTTTAATCAATATGGGTCTTGCTGTCACTATGCACGCATAGTAACTTCAACTTTTTCACTTCTATATAAATCGATCATTTCGATCGATTGTATAACACCATCCTTCTTCTTCAATAACACATCCTCTCTTCTTATCTGTGTTATCTTTTTCGTACGGGTATAAAATTTTGCTTTATTTAAATTCCTGCGATATAATAAAATTCCAGTTCCTTTTATAACACTTCTCATATTTTTTAACTCGAAAAGTATATAGTTTGTTCAAGAGTCTCATAAAAGGGGTGATTGGTAGGGTGTAGAAGTTGACTTTAGTTTTAATATTAATTTACAGCATTTAAATTACCACTTATATTTTGGTTTTTTTTAAAGCTATAGACAAAAAAAATAAAAAAATGACTGTAAAAGCTCATATTTTTGGTCGGAGGAAATATATTATTGTATCAATCAATTTTAAGGTTGCATCACTTACAGATAAATCAAAAAATCCTACAACTTAAATTCTACAGTAAAATTTCTACAGTTACAGTTTAACCAATCATCCTCGCTATAGCCTTACTTTTTTTTGGGCAAAATTATTGCTCCAGACTTTTGATATAGCTGTAAATTTTATTACTGTAAAATTTTGGTCTAGCTGTAAATTTTTTTCTTTAAAAGCATGATTGTTATAATTAGCTGTAGATTGTATTATGTTCATGTATAAAAAATTATTAATAATTATGATATAAAATATATAATAATAATTTATAATTATATTAAATAAATAAAATAATAATTTAAAGAAATTCCATAAAACAGAATAATTTTAAATATTAATACTAAATAAATTGGAAATAATAAAAAAATACATAACCATAAGAATAAAAAGAAAATATTGATTGTCAAATAAAACTTAAAAGAAAAAAGAAACATATAAATGATACGAGATCACATATATATATATATTTAGAACTAGGTTTTGTTGTTTACAAATTAATATTTAAAGAAAATTAATGTAAATATACTTTTAATTCGGGAAAGCCCATAAAACTAGGCCGTGGATATATTGCTCCCTAGAGTAAATTTTTAAGAAGCTGTAAAAACAGAAAAAAAAAGTTAATAGTCTGATTGCTGTCAAATTAGTGTTGTAGGCATAATAAAGAAAAATATTGGCAAAGTGGGTCACTTTCGAGTTTATAATTTGGGCTTTGGGCCGCGCGGAGTTTTAATTCGGCAAATGGGTCACGTGTATTTGTGACCCTATGCGACTTGAAAGCAAAAGACGAAACGATCCTTGCTCCAGCTGCGGAATATCGGAAATACCACTCCTCTCTCGCACGTGAGAATTTCGGCGACTTTTCCGGTTCCCGAAAAACCCGGGTCATTAACTTCGTCGTCTTACCTGCACTGGGCGGTATACGACCTTCTGGTAAATTCATTTCCTGTGAAAGTCTGAGAGGACTATTCGTCTTTCGCCCTAGATCCACCAGTGTTCCCTAGCCTGTCGCAGCCATTGGAGAATCTTCCCCGGCGATAATTAGACCCCAGACGACGCTTGCAGTGATGAAGAAGTCCAAGCTAAGTCAAACAACCGTTCGTCGTCGGACCAGATCCTCTGGCGAGGAGCTCCCGGAGCGCCCTCCTGCGAAACAGCAGCGCTATCCGGGTATGTGTTTCGTCCACCTCCATTCATGTGGATTCCGTCTATGCATGTCATCAGACAGATTCTTTAGTAATGATTAGTCGACACCGTT
>NC_027752.1:18042141-18043030 GCF_000695525.1 Brassica oleracea var. oleracea
AATAACAATAGTTGTGAATATTTGCGGATTTCTTCTAGCTTTCAGCATGCGGTAACCTCCCCGGGGGCATGGCAGAAAAGAAATCCAACGTACCGGTATGAGCAAGGCTCCCCAGTCGCATGGGAGAAAACAAAGCCTAACTGTTACAGTTCGGTTGGTAGTGTACGCTCCTTTCATCATTCATGGGATGGAAACCCCTCCTCGAAATCTAAGGTTGCATCCACCGGAATTGAAACGTGTCCGCTACTGATTATATCATAGACAGTAGTTATATCTGTCACATTAAGTTTGGTCTGTTATTGTTGTACATTACTTGAAGTGCGTTATTAACGGATCTGCTGCAGGAAAGAAGTGCTCCATAAGGTGGGGAGGGCCATCAAAAATGGGTAGGTGCTCCACCGGTGGGCTATGAGTCCGGTCAAACATCAAATCAGAATGATGGAGAGGGGCTTGAACAAGTCTCTGCTCCTATGGGGTTTGTTGAGGCACTTGTGAAGGAGATCAACTCTGAAATCCCGGGGGCGGACGAGGTAGTTATATCTTAGGCAATGGTTTAGGTCTATTTTTGTTCGACAATTCTCAATTACCGCGTAATTAACAGATTTGAAATTGTAGGAAATAAGGGCAACGAGGGGTGGGGAGAGTGCACAGCCAAAAGAAAACGAGTCGGTAGCTGCCCGCATGACACCAATGGCCGGGATTGACTTTGCGCAGGTGATGTGCATTTTATTATTGGTGTACACATTCACATTTTATTTTGGGTGTACACCTGTTGACATAGGTTACTGACTCCATCTAGAAAACGGGTGCCGACAACGGTGGTAAGTCCGGTCAAACATCAAATCAGAGTGATGGAGAGAGGCTTGAACAAGTCTCTGCTCCTATGGGG
>NC_027752.1:18043130-18045228 GCF_000695525.1 Brassica oleracea var. oleracea
AGTAAATTCTTAAGCTCTTGGATATCCTTACTCATTTCCTCAACCTCGAATTGCAGCTTACGGTGGAGGAGACCTCCTCGCGAAATTTACTTTTCATCACATCAAACTCTTCCTCGATTGCGTCGTGGCAGGCACGTCGGATGTGCAAACCATCGTCCTAGAAGGAAAATAATATTTATGTGATTGATTACCGTTAAATAATTTCGAACTATTGATTAGCGTAACAACCATTCTAACCTCAAAAACTTTGCATACATAGTAGTTTCTTCCTCTCTCGTCAGTTTTGACCGTTATAGCACCACCGCACGTACATTTCTTAGGAATGCAGTAGTTGGCATTCATGCAAGGAAAGAGCCAGTCAGCATCCTGTTTGTGCTGCTTCATCTCCGCATAGTAAGGATCCGCCATATCCGTCATTTTACCAATCGGTCACTTAGTTGGTGGATATTAAAAATATTTTGAGAAAATTGCGAGTAGAGTGCGAGGGAGGCACAACTCCTTAAATAGGGATTAATTCTAACCGTTATAATCTGTTCCAACCCATATACAACGGCTATATTCGTTTAAAATGACTAACAACAGCTATATTGACAAGTATATTGACTTTTACAATTTAGTTACAATGGCATCTTTCCAATGAAAATACATTTAATCATTATATACGCTAAAAATCTTACTTTCCATTTATCATTGTACACCGGTCCTTTAATCAACCCCGGTTGCTGTATTAAGTTTTGAGCCTAACTTAATTTGGGAGTTAAACACGTATGGCCCAAAGATTATGTTTTCGTTGCGTTGGTGGTCCCTTCATCCACCTTTTTCATTAATGAGGAAGACAGACCGACTTGACGGGTGCGCTGCTCGAAATCCACTATATCCTCTCGGAAACTGTATTTGTTTCTCCTTCCTACTCATCTTCTAGATCCAATTTGAGAAAAAAAATTGAAACCCTAAAAATGTTGACTTCGTCATCTGCCTCCACCCAGGGAAGCCATCGTGAATACAGCACCACAAGTTCAGATTACCGCTCAAGTTCCTCACCTGAGCCGGCCGAGGAAGAACCTCGTTTTATGACATTGGAAGCGCGGCTACAAGCCAGTCGGGGGTTTTTTATCGCCGGCCCACCGGTGCCAAACCCATGGTCTAATCGTCATTTAACTGAAGTAAGCTTCCGTAAGTATCAACAACTTTGCTTACGAGGGTTTTTAGTCCAGGGGATGTTAGTGTTAGATGATCCGGGATTTGCTGAGGCTCGCTCAATAGTAGAAAATGTTGGGTGGATGTACACTGTTTTGCATGTGCGGCCTTTCTGCCCAAGGGTGGTTAGAGAATGCATCTCTAACCTATACGGTTCGGACGCGGGCGTTTATATCAGGGGAAGCCGTTTTGATTCCGACCTTGTTGTGATTAATCAACTATTTATGACTCCAATTGTGGAACAACCTCACACATGGGAGGATGGTGATCTGTCGCAGGCAATTGCGTTCCTCACCGGTGGTCGCTGTACTCACTAGGAGCCTTTCTCCCTAACACAGCTCCTCCCACAGTATCTTTGCCTCTACAAACTGTGTCAGTTAAACTGGCCACCTGGATTCTATGTAGATGCAATGCTAAAAAAGCGTCTTCGTTTTCTCTTCGCGTTTGTAAGAGAAAAGCCGATAGACTTTGGTCGATTGGCTTATGACCAGATCATCGAAATGTCTCGTCAGTCTGATGCGGACAAGAAAATTGTTCTCCCCAACTTGATCTATCAGACTCTCAATCTTCAAAGGGACATTTTGGCTCTTCCAGGTGATGAACCCCTAATTGGCCAGCCTCAAAATGTTAGTGGACTCGAGGCGGATCTTTCACTACGTAGGGGGAGAAGAGGTCGTATCCATTCCGATGATTGATAACTATAATTACATGTAATAGCTTCGGTTTCTGTCTGCAGTTTTTTGACAAATTCTATGCTACTCCAAGTTCTGTTTTCGGCTAGTATACTAAGTACTTTTTTTCCCTCTGTGTTGTTACTTTATTCGGATATAATATCTACTTTTGTTATTAATGTTATGCATCTATTGATCAACTATAGGTGTACAACAAATATGTGCTACAA
>NC_027752.1:18045575-18046088 GCF_000695525.1 Brassica oleracea var. oleracea
ACTTTCTACATCCTCTATTCAGGGCTTAACTTCCTTGCAAGTGGTCTTCTTGTGACCTTCCTTAAAACTGTTTGAGCACTTGTTCGGCTTATGTTTTTTACTCCCCCCCTGATGTAAACAATAAAGTTGGTATAATTGGAGAATTTACTATACGTTACTGAAAATATTGTTCAAAGTCAACACAACAGTCTTACCGGTATCTCTCCTGCGGACAGTTTACGTTTGATTCCTGGTCTTCCCTTCGTTCTTTTGGTCGTTGGTGGATAAAGATCAAACGTTAGTATTTCGGATGGCACTTCAACATCCTTTGGATCCGGAACCGGAAGTATGATACCCCTAACTGTTTCAGCCCATGTCTCTTTGAGATGGTGTTTGCAAACAAACATGGTGTACTGCATATTACGGCAAGAAGCAGCAGCAATGGCATGTCGGCATGGCAAACCAAGCTTTTGGAATTCGAGGCAAGTGCAAGTTCGTTTATCCAGATCAACCGTGAAACCAAAATTAGTTGGC
>NC_027752.1:18046231-18047169 GCF_000695525.1 Brassica oleracea var. oleracea
TCAGGTACTTCCATCCATCGATGCATGCTTTCAGGGACATGAACGCATACTTAAACCTTGTTTTTCCTTCTTTGTCTTTTTCTGTTTTAATATCGGTGATTGTTCCAGGATTTGCTAGCTTGAGTACATGGAAGTACTGTGGTAGCATCTTGTATGAATCCTCCTCTGTTCCTTGCGCAGATGCAATCGCTAGTTCTTTCGCTTTCCAAGCTTTTCAGTATGAGCATGTATAGTTGAATTCCGTTTGCAACATTTCCGGAAGTTCCATAGCACGCGGCCCAGAGTAGAGCCTCTCGTATTTCGAACGCAATAGAGCTGCAAGCACTTTGGCTGTACCATGTTTTTTATACTTCCCTCTAACGTCGGCTACGCATACATGATTCAGAATTGCCTTTTTAACCAGATAAGTTGGAGAATCACCGAGTTGAACAGCCACTACTCTCCACTTGCATTCTTTTTCGTAGCTTTTCGCCGTCAATCGGTGTTTGCAATGCCTGAGCTTAAACGTGCACACCTTAGCAATTGCGTAGATAGCCAACATCAACTTGAACTCCGCTTTGTGCTTGAACGTCCTTGCCACGTATATGTCAGAGTCCCTGAAGTCAATGTCAAGAGGGTTGCAGCTGCTTCCATCCATTTCATTATACACACCATCTACATCATTATATCCATACATATCTGGTACTTGTATGCCTTTCATGAATGCTTCTCCACCCTGAACTTGTCTAGTTGCGGTGACAGGAGGATCAACAACGTTCTCATCTTCGAGCTCACGGTTGTGCGTGTTATATTGTTTTGGGGGAGTTTCGAGACATATGTCACCACTTTCAACGGCCTCTGTTGCTTGATTGGGCGCACAACCAACGTCTGTAGGAGTACCACTCACATTATCTCCGGCTTTCGTCAATACTTCTTCACCCTGAAATGCGGCCGGCTGG
>NC_027752.1:18048079-18069904 GCF_000695525.1 Brassica oleracea var. oleracea
AGCACCTCTAATTCTGGACGAATCGACGGCTCTACCCATTCTATCATTGTCTATCTTGAAATCCCAAGATCCATTGTCAAACATTATCCACCTCCCAGCCACAACCACAATGCAAGAATTACACAGACCTACGGTCCAAGCATGAGCACCCGTTAGTGTCATTTGCCAAATAGAGGAAGCACACAATTGTAAAAACAAATACAGAAACTTAGAGCTCAAACTCTGTACCTTCGCCGGTGTTGGTCCTGATTTCCTTACTGCCTGTGCCACCACTACTTGACCCGACGTTCCGACCACCGCTAATTGTTTCCATCCTTTCAGTTACGGTGGATAAGCATCGACGGCCTCAGAGGATGTGAATATCTTCTTATCGTAGGGTTGCTTCTTTTAGTTGTACACCAGTTCTTAGCTGCTTCTCACCATTTCCCAGTTAGCGTTTTATAACATATTAGTATAATTAATATTACCACAAATATCAGAAAATAGTGAACGGCGGGAAAAGGAATGGTTAATATTACCTTTAACCTTTGCTACCGGTCACCCAAAAAAAAAAAAAAACTAAATCTCGAACTCACACGTGCGAAAACCTTCTGGGCCGCTTGGGTCGCTAAGTCTTAGGGTCGTTTGGTCTGGGTCACTTTCAAGAGTTTCATGGGTCACGGCCCAGAACATCACGGGTCATAAGGCCTAATTCGTCACCGATTTATTTCTCTTCCCCTAGCGGCCCGTTTCGACAATAAAAACTTTCAGCGACCCACTTGGCCAATTAAAAACTTGAAGTGACCCTATGTCACAAGCCACTCCATAATAAAGCTGTGGGTAGTATCTACAAAACATTAACCAATCACCATCAGAGTTTGATTGGTCAAAATTGTGGCTTTAAGTTTTTTGCTTTATGATTTAAATTTTAGATTTTTTGTTTTGGATTTAATTTGTTTTGCTGTAAATTTTTTTCCAGAACACTGAATAAAAAATCTAGAGAAAATGTTTTCTAAAGCTAACATATTTATTTTTATAATATTTTGGCTCTAGATTCAGTTTTAAAAATAAAAGCACGATTGTTTTAAAAGAGTACTGTAGAAAGTAAAGTGGTTGTCCATAACTCCTGCAACCTATACCAATGAACCCCAATATCTTTGGATACCACTTATAAAGACAATTACAAAGATATAGGGCTTGATTGATAGAGGATGTAGCTTTTAGTTTTGTGCTTTAAATTTAAATTGTAAATTTTGCGACTTTGGCTTTAGATTTTACTGTTGTAAAATTATTTCAAAGTTCTAAAAGCAGTAAACATAAATATCTATAAAATTTGATTCTAAAACCAAAATATTTCCTTTTAAAGATTTTGTGATGTAACTTTAGTTTTTTTATTAAACTTGATTATTTGATTTTACTGTTGTAAAAAGAATTGATGTTGTATAAAGCACTCAGAGTCATCATCAATCACTCGGGTAAGCTTTTGTTCATTATTTTTTTATCGATCTCTGAAAATCTATGCAACATTTATACGTTTTAGTTATTTCTTTCGTAGCAAAGAAAAGTCCGAAACAAAGTCTATTAGAGTAATGATTTACTTTGGTTTACAATGGTTTAGACTTAGCATATTCCGGTTAAGTCTTACTCTTTCTATATAAAGAGAAAGACGTTGTAACAGATAAGATTAACTTGAATAAGAAGAAAAGTTCATCATCATGTAACAAACTTTCTCTCTCGTTTATTCAAGTAACATGGTATCAGAGCATTGAACCATACGTTCAACAATCACGATCCTGAGCTTCGATCTTCTTCTTTTTCCTTCAATTCGATCGGAATCAGCTTCCGATTGATCGGATCTTCATTTCACAATGGTTACTCTTCGTCGATCATCCCGTCGCGTTGGTCGTCCTTCGTCTGCAGCTAAATCGTCATCTCCGACGAGATCTGCGATTGTTCAACCTATTCCGGTGAACAACTCGACTAATCCATCGTCGTCAACTCTTCTGATTCATAATCCAACGACTATTCTGTCGTCATCTAACATTCCGTTTCAGAATCAATCGAGCATTCTGTCGTCAACAACAAACTCAATCCCGGACTTCTCTATTCAGAATGGTCAGGTCTTCAACTTCGATGGTATTCAATACTCTCCGTATTTCTTGGCTAGTGGTGATAATCCAGGAACTTCATTGATTTCTGAAGTATTAGATGGATCTAACTACAATACCTGGAATATTGCTATCACCATTGCGTTAGATGCTAAGAATAAGATTGCTTTCGTTGATGGATCTCTTCCAAGACCTATTGAATCGCATCCTCATTTCCGTATTTGGTCAAGATGCAACAGTATGGTTAAATCCTGGATATTAAACTCTGTTACGAAACCGATCTATGGGAGTATCCTTCGTTTCAATGATGCTTAAGAGATATGGAAGGATCTAATGGCTCGTTTTCACTTGACGAACTTGCCAAGATCATATCAGCTAACACAACAAATATGGTATCTCCAGCAAGGATCATCCGATCTATCTACATATTATACTAAACTCAAGATACTTTGGGATGATCTTGATGGAGAAGATTGTGTGAAAACGTGTCAATCTTGTGCTTGCTGCAAAGCGACTGCAGCAAAGATTGAACACACAAAGGTAATCAAATTTCTGGCTAGCTTGAATGAATCTTATTCAAATGCGCGTAGTCAGATCATCATGAAGAAGACTGTACCGGATCTATCTGAAGTCTACAATCTCCTTGATCAAGATTTCAACCAGAGGAGCATCACAACAATTCAGAATGCGAGTGCTTTTCAAATGACTAGTACTGAAACCTTTCATGCAGCAGTGAATGCAACTTATAACACACGTGCTTTTCGTCCCATTTGTTCCCATTGTGGTTACAATGGTCACACTATTGACAAGTGTTATAAGATTCATGGCTATCCCCCTGGTTTTAAACACAAGAAGCCGCAAGATGGGAAAGCTTCTAGCACTGGTGCTGTCAAGCCTGTTGTTGCTCAACTCACTGTTAATGCTACTCAACAGAACGTGTCTGAGATGATGAATCCTCTTTCAAAAGATCAGATACAAGGAATGATTGATTATTTCAATACTCATCTGAATCAGACTCAGAATCAGAATCAGACATCAGCTGCTTCTACATCTACTGGCACGATCACTGCGTTACCTGGTATGGCTCTCTCTTCTAACACTATTGGATTTATTGGAATGTTCAGAGCAACATGAAACACATTATCTTCCAAGTCATGGATTGTAGACAGTGGTGCTACTCATCATGTTTCACATGATCGAGGCTTATTTGAAACTCTCTCGGATTCTCTGGATAAATCTGTAACTCTTCCTACAGGTCTAAATGTTAACATTGCAGGGATTGGCCAGACTCGTTTGAATCAATACCTTATGCTTACTAATGTCCTCTACATACCTGACTTTCGATTGAATTTACTCAATATCAGTCAACTGACAAAGGATTTGAAATGCAGAGTAACGTTTGATGAATCTTCATGTATGATTCAGGATCCTGTCAAGGGGCTGGTGATTGGTCAGGGTGAGCAGATAGCTAATCTCTATGTTATGGATGGAGCTTCAATAAATAATCCAGGAACTTCGCAGAAGAATCATTATATCAATGTTATAGTTGATACAGCTTTATGGCACAACTGATTAGGACATCCTTCTCTTAATAAAATTGATGTCATCACTGATGTACTTGGGATTCAACAAAGAAATAAAGGAAAAATTAATTGCTCTATTTGTCCTCTTGCAAAGCAAAAGAATCTTCCTTATGTTTCCCACAATAATCTCTGTGCCAATCCATTTGATCTGCTACATATTGATGTGTGGGGTCCGTTCTCAGTTCCAACAGTTGAAGGATACCGTTACTTCCTCAAAATTGTAGATGATCACACACCCCTTACATGGATATATCTGATGAAGACAAAAGCAGAGGTTTAACAATTTTTCCTGACTTATTACAGATGATCGAAACGCAATACAAGACTCTGGTCAAAGGTGTTCGTGCTGACAATGCACCAGAGTTGCGCTTTGATGCCTTATATAAGAAGAAATGGATAGTCTCTTATCACTCATGCCCAGAGACTCCTCAACAAAATTCAGTAGTGTAAAGGAAGCATCAACACATATTGAATTTTGCAAGATCGTTGATGTTCCAGTCCCATTTATCTCTTGAATTTTGGGGATATTGTGTCTTAACAGCTGTGTTTTTGATCAATAGACTACCGACTCCTCTCCTGAACAACTGATCTCCATATCAGGTTCTGACTCATAAGCAAACTCACTATGCTGATATGAGAGTATTTGGTTGTCTTGTCTATTGTTCAACTTCTTCAAAAGGTCGCCATAAGTTTCAACCACGAGCACGTCCCTGCGTGTTTCTTGGTTACCCAGTTGGCTATAAAGGATATAAACTCCTTGACCTTGAGACACAATCTGTACATATTTCTCGCAATGTGGTGTTTCATGAAGATATATTTCCTTATGTTGATGACACCACTGCGAATGATCTTTTCTCAATGTTGGATATTGCAGTTGTATGTGACCATTCTACTAAGAAGAATATCTCTGTAGTGAGTGAACGTCCCACAGTTGTGGAAAATCTTCCAGATAGAACTGCCTCTTCTTCTGCAGTTCCCGAGAATTTACCTTCTAAAAGACAATCAAAGCCACCAGGATATCTTCATGACTACTATGTCAACATGACTGAAACGGACATTCCATATCCGTTGGCTTCTTTTGTCTCTTATGATAAGTTTTCTGAAGGATATAATGCTTATATCTGTTCCATCTCTCTTCGTTCGGAACCAACTTCTTTTGCTCAAGCCAAGAAGTTCGATGTTTGGATTAAAGCAATGAATGATGAGCTCTTAGCCTTGGAAAGTACTAACACTTGGGATATCTGTACTCTTCCACCAGACAAACATGCCGTCGGCTGTAAATGGGTTTACAAAGTGAAGTTAAATGCTGATGGTACTCTAGAGAGATATAAAGCAAGATTAGTAGCTAAAGGTTATACACAACAAGAGGGTATTTACTTTGTAGAAACGTTTTCTCCAGTAGCCAAGATGACTACAGTTAAAACTCTTCTTGCTGTGGCTGCAGCTAAACGGTGGAGCTTAACACAGTTAGATGTCTCCAATGCTTTTCTAAATGAGATCTAAGTTAGGAAATCTATATGACTCTTTCTCCTGGCTACACTCCTAAACCGGGGGTTACATTGCCTCCTAATGTAGTTTGTAAGCTGAAGAAATCATTAAATGGTTTGAAACAAGCATCAAGACAATGGTTTCTCAAATTCAGTGAAAGCCTTATGAGACTTGGTTTTCAGAAGTCTTATTCAGATCACACTTTGTTTATTCGCAGAGTGAATGGCATCTATACATCGGTTCTTGTCTACGTTGATGACATCATTATTGCGTCTAACAATGATGATGATGTTACTCAACTAAAGACTGATCTTCAAAGCTCATTCAAACTGCGTGATCTTGGTCCTTTGAGATATTTTTTTGGTTTGGAAATTGCAAGATCTTCTTCTGGCATATCAGTTTCTCAACGCAAATATACTTTGGCTATCATTGAAGATATGGGTCTTCTTGCTTGTAAACCATCTTCCATCCCCATGGATCCTAATGTTCGACTCGTTCAAGATAGTCTTGAACCGGTTCTTCCTGATTCATCTCCTTATAGAAGACTCGTGGGCAGAGTGATGTATCTTACTATCGCCAGGCCGGATATCACCTTTGCTGTAAACATATTGTGTCAGTTTTGTGCTGCTCCTAAGAATTCTCATTTTAAGGCTGCATACAAAGTTGTTCACTATCTGAAAGGCACAATTGGTCGTGGTGTTTTCTACTCAAGCAGCAATGATCTTATTCTAAAGACATTCACTGATGCTGACCGGAGTTCTTGCAAAGATACTAGAAGATCTACTACGAGTTACTGTATGTTTTTGGGTAACTCGATGGTCTCTTGGAAGTCCACCAAACAACCTACAGTCTCTCATTCTTCTGCTGAGTCAGAATATCTCGCTATGGGCTTTGCTGTTCGTGAAGTCGAATGGTTGGTCAAGCTTCTTCGAGAGTTTGATGCACCACAAGATCATCCAGTGGCTTTCTTTTGTGATTCAACTGCTGCGATTCACATTGCTAATAATGCGGGTTTTCACGAGAGAACAAAGCATTTGGAGAATGATTGTCACAAAGTTCGTGACAGGATCACTGATGGTCTTATCAAAACTCTACACATTCGGACTGATATGCAGATTGCGGATGTGTTCACTTAGCCATTACAACCTGGTCTTTTTCATAGTCTTATTGGCAAGATGTCTTTAAGTTCAATCTTCTTGCCATCTTGAGAGGGGCTATTAAAGTAATGGTTTACTTTGGTTTACAATGGTTTAGACTTAGCTTATTCCGGTTAAGTCTTACTCTTTCTGTATAAAGAGAAAGACGTTGTAACAGATAAGATTAACTTGAATAAGAAGAAAAGTTCATAATCATGTAACAAACTTTCTCTCTCGTTTATTCAAGTAACAAAGTCCAATTTTGTTTGGAATTCCTAAGTCGGAAAGGAAGCTCCATATCAACTATCAAGCATTGCTGGGTGGTTGGCAACTCTATCTTCGATTGCGGCGACTCATCCGCTTTGATCGATCACTAAAACTTAAAAACCTTGATTATTTGACATTTTTGACTATCTTAGATATTTTTCTTCGAATTTTGTCAAAACCTAGCTAAATGCTAACACACACGTATGTCATGGTGTAGAGTTTTTTTTTCATTCACTCGTTAACCATTAATTTAATTAGCGGTTATACATAAACTAATAGTAAACCCTTTTTTGGTAAATAAAAACGGATACTATAATTTGTAACCAAATAAGGTCTATATTTTACCATGGATATTTTTTCTTCGGCTTTTGGTAATGGTATGCAAATACATATTTTCCATCATTTATCTATCGATCTCTGTAACTCTAGCAATATTTACATGTTTTACTTATTTCTTTCGTCGCAAAATAAGTACGAACAAAGTCCATTTTTATTGGCAATCCATCGATTAATCAGTTGGCAAGGAAGCTCAATTTCAAGCATTGCTTGGTGGTTGGCGACTCTATCAGTATCCTCGATTGATGCGGCTCATCCGTTTTGATCACCGAATTTTAAAGACCTTATTTGTCATTTTGATGATATAAGATATTTTTCTTCGAATTCTATTATAAGCCCTAGCTAAATGCTAATACATGGTGTAAAGTTTTTAAATTCACTCATTAATACATATTCTGATAGTAGACTTTTTGGTAAATAGAATTAGATACTTTATAATTTGTAACCAACAAAAGTCAATATCTTACCATGGATATTTTTCTCCGGGTTTTGTCGTTAACCCTAGCTAAATACTTTTTTTTTTAATGAATAACCCTAGCTAAATACTATACCCCGTATGACATGGTCTCAGGTTGTTTAATTCACTTTTCAACAATAAGTTTAGTTACGATTATACTTGTACTAAACATAGAAAAATACAGTGCAAAATTAGATAACCAAAGATAAAGTTATACTGGAAAACAAAGCCATAGAGTCTTAAAGAAAGCGAAAACTGATAGGGTTCTATTTCACCGGAGCTACATATGATTACAAAGCAAAAGCCCATAACATGTCTTCAACATTGGAAAATAAAATAATTTAATACTATTAGTGGAAAGCACGAAGAAGAGCAATAGATGCTTCCAAATGGATCTACAACCTGATCTTCTAAAACGGAACAACGAGCAAAGAACCAAATACGACGATTAATCAAACAAGAAACCACAATTGATAAAAAAACTCTTAACCACCTGTTTACCAAAAAAAAAAAAAAAAACTGCTTATCCAACCTTATTAAAAATGATGGAATGAGGCAAATGAGAGTCGGAGATTATGATGCTCAATACTAACGAGACAAATAAAACATATACGTCAGTTGATTAAACCAAAAAGCAGCGACATAACAGTTGATTATCGTAAGATAATATGATAAACGTTTATTTGTATCATACAAAGACAACATGATAGGGTTTATATCTATATTCTATTAGTGTCACGTTTCCATAACAACAGTAAACAAATCAAAAGATAACCTTGTGCACCTTTATCCGAGGCAGCAAAATTCTGTTTTTGACCAATGATCCCATTGTCCTAAATAAAATAATTCTCCTTTTGTTTGTGCCAGCAAAATAAAAATTATCCCTTCCCCTCATGTCAGTTATATATAAAAACAACGACTTATATATCTTTTAAACAATTGATGCAAAAACAGTTAACTGAAATCATCCTTCTACTCTTTTATTTTCTCCCACATCTCTACAAAATAGATTTTATTGTCAATTTTTTTTGGGGGGTTTTCGGTTTCTGTTAACCTCACCATTACTGTGGGGGGATCATCTCTTTCGTTTTTCTTTGGGCTAGCGCTTTATCTTTGGGCTAGAATTGTTTTAAATGGCAGATCAATGTGGTGGATCATGAGTGTCTTAATTTCTCCAGTGTTGTTTTGTGGTGGCTGGGATGCAAGGATCATTCACATTGTTGTTGCATCACGAGAACCATTCACTAGATCATTTGGATATGATTCTATTGATTAGAGTAGCGAGTTCCCAGTAACCTACCCAAGAGTCCCATTCATACCACCTCCGTATAAGAGCAAAGGAAACAAAGATAGTCTATTGATTCCATTGCATTCTTACACAACAAACATTGAGCATCAGCTTGCAGATTCCATTATTAAAACCTTTCTTCTGTGGAGAGACGATCATGCATTGCAATCCATGCGATAAAAGTGTACTTAGGGGTCATTCCAAAGAACTAAATCTCCTTGCAACAAGGTCCTAGAGGAAAGTGATGTCACGTGATGAGCCACGTCTATTTTGAACTGAAACAGGCTTTAAACCCGTCTACCTCTGTTTTCCACAGTCTATCATCGTCCACTGGAGAGAGACACTTGGACCAGAGACTAAGGATCTTTTCTTCTATCTGAACCAGTACACTAACTTTGTGCCTACGCCTCCGATAAGCTTGTACTGCCATCTCCACTTTAGTTATAGTCGAAGCAAACAGACGCAACTTGGGCAGCTTCTTCCACATCCAGAACCTCAAGGAGCTATGATCACTTACACTCCAGCAGGAGCCCATTAAGAATCTTAAGTTGGACCATGTATCTTTTCTTTTCTATTTTTATGGTATCTTTTTTTTTTGCTTTTTAGTGTATCAAAATGTAAAAAAAAATTAATATATGAAAGCCTTATAAACAAATAATTATTTAAGTTTTGATCAGAAAATACAAAAGAGTTTAAATTAATGATAAACAACAGCAGATGAGAAGATAACACTAGAATTATTCATTAAACTTTCTGCTGACAAAAGAAGGCACCAACTTATATATGAAGATACTACAAGCTTCATCTTCAGTTTATCAAATAGTTCAATTCAGATATTTAGGAACATTAAATTCATCTAAAAATTATATACTATTATTAGTTCTCAGGCTTTGGAGGGAAATTGAGATCGAAATCCAAGGGCATGCGTGATGGTTTATGTGGACTACGGTCCATCACCACAGATGACACTTCCGACTCCTCGATCACCATCGTCCCAGACTTGACCTGAATCTTCGAGAAAGGGAACCTGGTTTCAAGATTGAGATTGGTGATCGTCGAGGATGATCCGACGGTGCTGCTTTGGTTCGGACTCTCGTTGTCGACCAAGGAAGGTCGAGGGAAATTGGTTTGGGCTTTTGCCCCGCGAAAAGCAACAGCTGCTTTGTCGTAGGCACGAGCCGCTGCTTAGGGTGTATCGAAAGTGCCAAGCCAGACTCGAGCCTTCTGCACCGGATCTCTGATCTCCGCGGCGTAACGACCCCATGGCCTCTTTCTCACTCCTCTATAACGGTTTTCTTTCTTTCCGCCGTCGCTGTTGTTTGTTTTAACGGCCGCCGTTTTACCTGTCGTCGGCGGCCCCATTTAGACAAAACAAAAGAAAATTATTTTTTATTACAAGAGGGAACTCGAGAGGTTATGTTTGTGAAGTTTGTGGGAGAAGGGAGGTATATATATACACAGACAGAGATAAAGAGTCACCGCGGTTTTTAAGAGGCAGAGTTTCGTAAATATAAGCAATTACGTGGCATCTTCTTCTTTTGACACGAGCGCGAAGTGTGAGTGAAAATGCTTTTTATTGGGTTTTTTTTCTTGAATGACTTTTAATGTCTTTTGTCTATTTTTTAATTTTATATTTGCAGAAAATTATATTTAGCGTTTTTGGTGGCTTATAATGGCTTTTACAATAAATTTGTTTTTCTTTTCTTCCTCTATTGGTAAGCAAACTGCAGACAGACACGACGTGGCAAATAATTAGAGTTGAACTTTTCTATAGATTTTGTTTTTGTTTTAGTAAATAAATGCAAATAAGTGCGTTAATCATTATAATAATTACTTAAATATTTTTATCACCTAAAAAATATTTACTATACACTTTAAGTACATTGTGATTTGCAGATGTACATTTAGAGGGTGTTTAGATGAAAAGCAATTGATTTCATGTAAAGTTATTCATATACTTAGAAATTTATTAAACAAATAACTTTTACAAAAATTATTGGAAAACCAAATATAAGCCATCAAAATATTAACCTAATTTTTATGATTATAATAAGTAGATAAAAGACATTTAAAAACATTCTATAAAATAACTAATAAAAAACAAAAAAAAAGGCTCTTCACCCACACTGTCACACTTTTTCAGTTCGTGACGTGGAGACAAGATATCCGCTCCGCTCATTTCGATCCGATCTGAAATATCCAGATATCCATAAATTATTGGAGTAAATCAAATATTAAAAATCAATATTCGCTAATGATAAACTCTCATCTCCTTCAATCAAATTGGGATGCCCTCGATCTAACATGTCTCTCGGAAGAGGTAACATAAAGCTTATACTTGTGGGTATATTTAATGCTCCTAAAAATAAAATAAAAATCACAAATACTAAATATTTTAGAGTCAGATATCTGCTATATTTCCACTTTTATACAAATAGATGTATGAATATCTACAATAAATATAGAGTTATAAATGTATAATTTTATATAATTATTATTTTCACATATAAAGTTATTAATTTTATTTATAAAATTACTTATAAAAGTATTAAATTAAGAAAAGAATATAAAATCTTTATTGAAACTATAATTTTCTATAATTTTACGTTTTACAAAAAATACTTAAACAAAAATCATACTTTGTTTTGGCATCAATCCGTTGAAAAAAATGTTAGAATACATATAAGTTGTTGCTTTTAAATAAATTTATTTTTTGTTTTAAACGCGGCGATTTTGGCTGATTTTTCAGAGACTAAATATTCAACGGTCAAGATTAGTGGCATTTTTCTCTTATTCGGAAAAAAAAATCAATTTTTTTTGGAGTTTTCAAGTTTTAAGTTGATAATTGTATTGTGGATATATCATATTTATCATCAATAATAATAAAAAAAAATTAAAAGTTAAACGATGCAAACTATAAAAAAAAAGTCAAAGAATTATGGTGAAAGAAATTTGAAACACGATAATTGATTGCAGGTTCAACAAGGAAGATGAAGAGAAAATTATAAAACACCCAAAAATGCATTACTTGGGTCTGGAAGCCTGTGACCTGTTGATCAACTTATTGGCTATGTTGCCGATAAAGTTATATATAACCATAAAACTGATAATAGCTTTTAAAAATCCTCAAGCATTCTTTGAATTTTTTTGTTTTATAGTTAATTCGCTAAGTATGGATCGATTTCATACATTGCGCCTAGCGAGTTTTTGAATAACAGTTGTACCAAATTTGATTCGAGGGAAAGGCATAATTTTTCTTTTGTCAAAAAAAAAACAAAAGGAGAAAATACTGTATTTAGGACAATGGCATGATTGGTCATAAGTAGAATTTGCTGTCTCTAATAAAGGTGCACACCGTTGTTATCTTTTAGTTGATTTGTTTCTTGGCTTTATGGAAAGCGACACTAATATAATAGATATCAAACTGATATTCAGTGTTTTTCATTGTTTTGTTCATTTTCGTGTAGATATTTTGATTATTTTAGTTGTATTTAGACATGCGTATGATGTATATATACACATGACAAAATACATCCCTAAGACGATATGAAGAATTTTTATGTGGTGCTACATCGACCTTCCACAGCAGGTCTAAGAACACCGATGGGATGACTGCTCCACAGTGAGTTGGATTACTAGGATCACAGTCGCCACATCTACCACCCAAAGAACATTGTGTCGGACCAACCTTGTAATCTGAACTGACTATGGTGACCATTCTATATTACCCATATTTGTAAATTTGATTCGTGTTTTGGCTCGATCCATCCTCTTAATTTTAAGACCCCTTTAAATATTTGTTTAACCTAATGGCTTAGCTATCTTTTATCCATTGTATAAACCTAAGATCCCTGATATTTGTCTCTACGTTTTATGCAATTTCATGTTGTTAACTTTTTCTCCATTGTACAAACCTAAGATCATTTTCTCCATCTTTTCCATCATTATTAAACAAACTTGTTTTCAGGTTGATTAGTGAGTAGTCAATCCTAGATATTTAACTAGGTAGATTAAAATGACTAAGAGATGATTTATGATGCTTAGAGCGATATTATAATTATTTCTTACTTATGAGATGTTTTTAATGCTAGGTTGGCCTTGATCATGTGGATCTAGAATTTAAGTGATTTCATGTCATGAATGTGATTGATGAAATGGTTGAATGACTCTCATAATGTGCTTAGTATGCTAAGCCAATGGAAACCAATGTCTAAAATATTTAATGGTTGTTAAGATTTGTGTTTAATAAATGTTTGATTGTGATTAGCTAATGGAAGTTGATGTTTGTTGCATCATTAACATAGGGTTAATACCATGGAAGTGTATTAGACTACACCAGTGATTCTAGGGTTAAGTCACTAATTTTTTTTTTTAATTGATTATGTTAGCATCCATAACGATTACCAAAATTCAAAGATTTATTTCTTAAATATTTGTTTGAGTTGCTTTTCCTTTTTTCTTTGTTAGCTTTTTTTTTTTTTGGTCAATGTCTTTGTTATCTTTGAAACTTTTTTTAGTGACTTGTTTAGTACCCCCTCTGTTTTTAAAAGTTGTTCTAGAGTTAAAAAATTGTTTAAAATAAAATGTATATTTTGAGTTCTTATGAAATTTGTATTAGTCAGTAATTGTGAATTGTAAATACATAAATTGGTTAATACATAAATGATACATTTATTCTCAAAATTTATTATATTTTCTTAATATGGGTAAACACACACATAAATATATATCTTTGAGAAACAACATATGGAGTATTAGATTGCTTACTTTGTTATTAGAATCCTTGACTTGAACTTTTAAGTTTAAATTAAGTCATTTACTTGCATTTTGAGTATTTTAAACATCCCAAAAAACTGACACCTCGTATTTAAAAAAAAAACTGACACTCACAACTACAATGACATAGCTGAAACTTACAGCTGAGTAGAGTGGGAGACGAAATTATCCACATCAAAAACCTATGTTGTATTTGATGAAACAAATAAATGTTCTATCATGTTGTTTTACGTTAATCAGCTGTTATAAATCAAAGAATATATCTTTTTTTTTGGGTCAAAAAATCAAAGAATATATCTATCTAAATTTTGTTCCTCATAAATTAATCAATTAAATATATATATATAAGTTGGGATTTTGTATATCGATGATTTTGTTTTCATATATTAACGGACTTTTGTCTATTCTGGCATGGGAAAGTATGATTGCTTCCACTGTGGCTTTATCTTATAGTACTAAACATCAACAATGAAACTCGTTTTTAAGGTAAATAGATAAAACATGAATTCGAGGCTCTGATCTTTACAAAGATGTTTTTTGGAACAATCTTTACAAAGATGTAAAGATCACTTTTAACACGTGAAAGTACTAGGGAGTTGACCAAGTGGTGGTGGTAGCATAGTCACAATTTTTTGGGGCTTGGTGTGTATCAACATCAGTCCCCGGTTGATTAACTAAATTATCATTACTTGATCAGTGTAGACTTGGGTTTCACCTTAAGTAGTTTACATGGTAGATTATAACAGATGATCGGTCTACCCCTTAACATTTGGTTGAAAGTATACCAAATTCGGGTCAGACAGTGTGATAGCCAGTTTACTCTATAGCACTACGTGTGTTCTTCCCGAACTGATCAGACTAGCCGATAGGTTTTATCAAAAAAAAATTGTAAGTTACCATGGGTTCAACCATTTTCTTTTAATAGGAGTCCATGTTGAAATATAGGTTTTGTTTGGTAACAAATTATATGGTTCAAATATTTATAAATCCTAAATAAATTAATAATATTATAATTGTGTTAGTTTAGTGTTGTAATTTTTTTTGTAACTGTTTTTCATTTTTTAAATATTCATTTAGTCTTAATAATATCATAATTGTGTTAGTTTAATGTTACAAAATAAAAACAAAGGATTAGAATTTGAACATGTTTAAACTTATAGGTTGTGTATGATAAATTAATAAATAAACATAAATTTATACTTGGAATATTCCTTTAAATTAAAAAACATTGGAGTAAGATCTTTTTCTATTTTTAGATTGAAAATAGAGATAACTATTAGAGATAATTGAATGATAACTACTTAATATGTGTTCTTTCAAAATTCATAAATGACTTAATATCATGATGACTTTTTATAATTTCTAATAAATTAGAGATAACTACTTAATATGTGTTCTTTCAAAAGATTGAATGATATGCCAAAACAAAGTTTTATTTATGTTGATCAGAAATTACAAAAGTATGCAATTAATGATAAACAACAGCAGATGAGAACACAAATACTACTTTTTTAACCCTCTGCTGGAAAAAAAAAGAAGATTTTTGGCACTAACATTTATGAATAAGATACGACAAGCTTCAATCTTTAGATTTAGATTTCAGAACATTTAATTCATCTAAAAGTTATAAAATCCCATGTTCATAATCATATCCCATTAATAAGAATTAGGTCTCAGGCTTTGGAGGGAAATTGAGATCGAAATCCAAGGGGAGGCGTGATGGTCTCTCTGGACTACGATCCATCACCACAGACGATCCTTCCGATTCGCTCCTTGACGACTCGATAAAGAACATCCCGGACTTGACCTGAATCTTCGGGAAAGGGAACCTGGTTTCAAGATTGAGATCGCTAATCGTCTTCGATGATACGACGGTCCTGCTTTGGCTCGGACTCTCGTCGTGGACGAAGTTAGGATAAGGAAAATTGGTTTTGGCTTTTGCGCCGCGAAAATTGAGATTGGCTTTGTCGTAGGCACGAGCCGCTTCTTTGGCAGTGTCAAAAGAGCCGAGCCAGACTCGAGCCTTCTTCACCGGATCTCTGATCTCGGCGGCGTAACGACCCCATGGCCTCTTTCTCACTCCTCTGTAATGGTGCTCTTTCTTTTCGCCGACGTTGGTTTTAACGGCCGCCGTTTTTACTGTCGGCGCCATTTAGACAAAACAAAAATACTTTTTTTTTTTTTGTTAAGCAAAGAACGAGAACTTGTGTTTGTGGAATTTATGAGAAGAGAGTGTTCGTATTTATACAGACAAGTTATGAGGAGTCTGAAGAAGTTGTAGTATTTCGTAATTATTAGCAATTTCGTGGCATCTTGTTTTTTGGCTTTTTTTGCTATTTACTGATTTTTTTTCTTAAATGCCTTTAAATGTCTTTTAATGTTTGACTACTTTTTTTTTTTTTTTGAACGACCAATGTTTGACTACTTATAATGGCTTTTTCTAATAAATTTCGTGCGGTGGTTTGCATAAGTCAGAGAGAAGACCACGGCGCTTACTTTGGTACGTGTCGTTTTGCTGCGGCGCACATCACTATCTATATTTTCTTCCTCTATTGATAAGCAAACTACAAACAGACACAACTGCCAAATCAGTTATAATTTTTATTTTCCCTATAGATATATTTTATTTATTGCCAAAAATATATATTATATTTTAGTTTATTGAAATTAAGTCTAATTTAATTTGTAACTTCATAATCCGATATATATATATATTTAGTGAAAAAAATCTACCATTAAATAATATTCCTACCGTTTCTTAAATATAAGATGTTTTAGGTAAAACTCGTTTATTAAAAAAATTTATTTTTACTTTTAAAGCATCATTAAAATTATAAATTAAAAATTATTCTATCAATCACAAAAGAAAATTATTAAATTTGATTAGGTATACAGTTTTTTTATAAACTAATTTCAGTTTTACTACATTGAAGAAAAGTTGAAACACTGTAGCTTATCTTAATTTAGGTTTTGTTTAAAAAATCACTTTTTACAGAATTCTGGATTTAACACTGTAGTCTCCCTAAACATAAGACCACAGTATTGTTATCCACGATTTATAAATGACATTATGGTTTAAAAATATTTTTATATAATAGATTTCTAAGTATATGATTTACAGTACATGAAACCAATTGCCTTTCATCTAAGCACCCTTCGAATTTACATTTACATATAATAAGGTAATAATAGCGTATAATATGTGCTCAGCTAATAAAATATTGAAGTAATTATTATAATGATTTAAACACCTTTAATATTTTATAGAAAAATATAACTAAAGAGATGGAGAATTAGATAGCAATTTACGGAACATTTCTCTAAATTTATTAATAAGAAGGTAATCATATTCTAACCAAATCAACAATATATTTGTTAACTTATACAATATCAGAATAAAAATAGTATATTTTAAAAATAAATGATATATACAATTGCTTATCTTATTATTCTTAATTATAATTAAGAAATTTATATATATATATATATATATTTATAATGGCTAATCTTCTTAATTCTTAATTCTACTCTTTATATGCCAGATGCCATGCGAGAACATTTGAACTTTGAAATACATAACAAAATTTTCTAATTATTTTTAAGAATTAAAAATAAGTGATATGCTTAAGTAATGCTAATGTTATGTTTAATTTTTAAATATATATACACTATTATTTGAGAAGTGAATTTGCCGATTTGTCATTTTCTCTATGATTTTAGTTAATTTGCTTATTTGTCATCTTTTCCATAATTTTAGGATATTTTGCTGATTTGTCATCTTCTCCAAAATTTTAGTTAATTTGTTTACTTGTCGTCTTTTCCATAATTTTAGGATACGTCATTAGTTTAATCTATACTATTATTTAAATTTTTATTTTGATATATATATTTATCATGATATTTAATATAATTAATAAACATTAAACTATTCAAACGATATATAAACAATTATTTTTTAAAATGTATATTTAATATATAATTATTATGATATTTAAAAAATTTAATTAATAAATAGATATTAACAATATCTATCGATAATACCATCATTACTTTTATCTTATATTAATTTTATAATTTTAATGAATAATATTATAGTCATTTTCTCTGATTTTTATTGGAATTATTGATCGAATACAGATTATTAAAAAATTTATATATAAGTATACTTACATATCTGAATTAATCGGTTTCATTGGTTTATTTGGTTTGATTCTTTAATATATTGAATCATATTCATATACTACACTTTCTTAAAATAACATCCATTGGGTTTATTCAGTAGTACCAAATCCAAACTATTTTCTTTATTTCAGTTTGGTTTGGCTTTAAATAGTTCAGTTTTACCGAATTGAACACTTCTAAACTATCTTTATTTTGTTAATGTTTTATATTTGTGATTTTTATCATCCTTTCAGTACCACATGATTTCTTTTCAGTCAAAATACAATATATGTTAATTTCAATACAAATTTCGTAAGTTAATTATTACTATAGAAAAGATTGTGAGCTAAGATCTACATCTTATAAATAAAAATATGAAACAAAAGAGCATAATTTAATACATTGATTACCAATATGAATATTAAAATTTTATGTTTTATAATAATTTAAATTTTTATCTAATTGAATTATTATTATTTTATAAAAATAAAAGTTAGAATTAAAAATTGTTAAATATATTAATACGCACAAGGTGCGGAACATCAACTAGGTGTATATATATTATATAACTTTAAGGCCACCACCATAGTCTAGTCAATTATTAAGTCACTAAAATACATATTATTCTGGAATATTTTATTCATGGTTATGGGTTTTGGATTAGCGTAACCAAAGTTGCCGGTGGAGTTCGACCCGTTATAGTTTTTTTTTTTTTGCGAACAATTTATCGACCCGTTATAGTTTTGATATTTAATAGACGTCTCATGAGCATCGAGGCTAATGATACTAGAAACCCCAGTTTGACTGTTGTGGATCTGGTGTGAGATTTTTATGTCATCTTTGACGTCTGTTTTTTTCTCGACATCCTTGATCCTTTGACGTATTTTTTTGGTCGGGTGGGGGGAGAGGTGGGGTGTATTGAATATGATATTTTAAGTTATTTGATATTTAGTGAGTTTTTAGATGATTTTAGGTGAATATGAGAATTTGAGGTGATTTTTGTTAAACAATTATAGAATCTCATCTAAAACAATGAGATTTGAATTTTTATTTTTATAACTAAGGAACTCCTCTCAATACTCTAAAAGCAATTAAAGCACTCTAAAATCTATGACTTAAATTTTGTTCAATAACCGTGGATTTCAGAGTATTTTATGAAATGACAAGTTCAATAACATTGGATTTTAAAGTGTTTTTTAAAATCCACGTTTGAATAACAGTGGATTTGTCATTTTAATACAAATCACTTCAAATTCCTAGTTGAATACACCCGACATACTTTTGTATGATTACTAGAATTTTCGCTTTACACCATATTTTACATTATTTAATTTTAAATTCTTACGCGTTTAATTTATTTTACCAGTTTTACACAGCGAAGATGATATTTTAAGTTAGCCCTGCGACTTTGCTCCAAACCGAACAACCCGAACCGAACCGAACCGACATTTTTGGTTTTTGGTTCAGTTATGTTTTCGAGTTCTGTTTGATTCGGTACGATTTTAAAAAAATAATTTGGTTTTCGGTTCAGTTCGGTTTTTGGTTTTTTTTTTTGGAAAAACCGAAAATAACCAAAATTAACCGTAAATAACCGAAAATCCGAACCGAAATAACCGAAATAACCGAAAATAACCGAATTTAACCGAAAATCCAAACTTTTTTAAAAACCTATACCAAAATTAACCGAAAATAAAAAAAATCGGTTATTTTCGGAAATTTAGGTGAAAACCGAAAATAACCGAAAACCAAACCGAACCGAACCAAAATTTAATTCGGTTACTTTCGGAAATGGTTTTTAAAATTTTGGTTAACCGAAAACCGACAGTTTGGTTTGGTTCGGTTTCGGAAAACCGAAGTCACAGGGCTATTTTAAGTGATTTGATATTTAGTGAGTTTTTAGATGATCTAAGAATTTGAGGTGATTTTTGTTAAACAATTCTAGAATCTCATCTAAAACAATGAGATTTGGATTTTTATTTTTATAACTAAGGAACTCCTCTCAATACTCTAAAATCAATTAAAGCACTCTAAAATCTATGACTTAAATTTTGTTCAATAACAGTGATTTCAGAGTGTTTTATGAAATGACAAGTTCAATAACATTGGATTTTAAAGTGTTTTTTAAAATTCACGTTTGAATAACAATGGATTTGTCATTTTAATACAAATCACTTCAAATTCCTAGTTGAATACACCCCGACATACTTTTGTATGATTACCAGATTTTTTTTAAAAGAATTTTCGCTTTACACCATATTTTACATTATTTAATTTTAAATTCTTACGCGTTTTATTTATTTTACCAGTTTTACACAGCGAAGATAACTGGTAACCATCATAGGAACATTAAGAACGGATTAAAAAGAATGGGTAGAAATAAAATTTTAATAATGATGAGAAATGATGATTTCTTATCAAAATTAATAAGGAACAAATTTGTTCTATAATTCTCGACAAACAAATGAATGAGAGGGAATGAAAAGAAAAAAATATTCCTCTTAAATGGTAATTTTTTAAAAGAATGTTAAAGAATATAGTATTCTTTTTCATTCTCTTGGTTACCATTATATATAATCCGTGACAACTATTTTAGATGCCCTAAACAAAAATAATATAATCCACAAGTTCAAACCTATATTTTTTTAAACTATAGAAACTTTATTTTAGTTCACATATGTCTAATTATTCATTTATTTCAACATTATTATTTAAGAAAAAAATAAGTCTAGTTTCTATAAATAAAAATATTAAAGATTTCTCTAATTAAATACAAGTTCAATAAAAAGCAGAATTTTTAGTAGGAGTTGCATATAAACTATATAAAATGGAAAAATAATTTACTAATTTGTTTATATAATATGTTGCCATAAGCGAATGTTTTATTTTTTCGTTAGTGGGCACGGCTATCATTTATGTTCACAAATAAACTAGTGATTATATTTTTATGATTGTAAGCTCCATAAGATAGTTGTTCGGATATATTGTTTTGTACACATTGTTCGGATATATTGTTTTGTACACATTCATTTTAATTATTATTATTCTTATTAATATTTTTAAAAATTTTATTTATTTTTAAAAATCAAATCAAATACATAAAAATACATTAATCTTATAGCCTGATATTTAAAAGGAATTAAATGGATAGAGAAAGTTATTTTATAGGAAGATTTTGTGAATGCTATGTTTGAATATTTTCTGGTCAAGCTTCAAAATTTACTCTATTCTAGAGTATTAATGCTTTAATGAATGGAGAATGTTATTTTATAGGAAAATTTTGTGAATGCTATGTTTGAATATTTTCTGGTCAAGCTTCCAAATTTACTCTATTCTAGAGTATTAATGCTTTAACGTCAATGTTCTATAACAGGAAAATGATGTTTACAAAAAGAACCATACCTAATTTAGTTTCAGAAATCATAATAATTTTGACATGTGTTATGATTTATAAATCATTTTAGCTTGAGATTTATAGTACGCGCCTAATAAATGGGATTTAGTCAAAATTAATAATGAGATTTAGTCAACGAGTGAGACATTCTGATCCAAATGTCTCAATTGTCATTACAAGAAAACAGCGACATATCAAGGAAAAAAATCGTCGGTATGTCGTCGGAATAACGTTATTTCGATGACAAACCGACGAAACAAGTTCTCGGAAATAACTCTTCGGAAATTCATTTTTCCTCGGAAATCACTCGGAAATTTTCGAGGAAAATCCGAGGACCACCAGTTCGTCGGAAAGGTCCTCGGAATATACCGAGAGAGAACTTCCTCGGGATATTTCGATGGACTTTCCGATGGTCCAATCCTCGGAAGTTCCGACGAAATGTTCTTCGGAATTTTCATTGGGAATTTCCGAGGAACGGAGCCCTCGGAAAATTCCGAGGTATGAGTCCCTCGGTATATTCCGAGGAAGGAGTCCCTCGGTATATTCCGAGGAAATGTTCGTCGAAAATTTCCGAAGGTTCATTTCCTCGGAATTTCAAAAAAAATTAATTTTTTTTAAATTTTTTTTTTTTGAAATTTAAATTCGAAAATATAAAATTAAAATTGAAAACATATTAGATAATATTCAAAGTTGTACAAATAAAAATAAAACATTCCGAGTTTTTGAAAAAAAAAAAACTACGGGTCTTGCACGTTCGGGAACACCTCGTTCGGGTACATCCTCTGCATCATCTCCATCATTTGCTGGTTCAGCCTCCTCTGTGCCTCATAGCCCGCCTGTTGAGCCGCCATCTGG
>NC_027752.1:18072882-18076814 GCF_000695525.1 Brassica oleracea var. oleracea
ATTTCATTTCTTATACAATTGTAATGCATACCATTGAGGATTCTTTGTATAGATGATCATAAACCATGAAATAACAAAATTTCAAAAATAATTGTAAGTATTACCTTTACCGTTTATTAAAATGTATAAGTGTTTCTCTTATGTTGTGTGGTTTTCGTTCATGCAATCGTAAAAGTGTTTGATATTGGGTAAAACACCAAAGTTTGACTTCATAATCTGGTTAAGACACTTAATGAAGGTTATATACGTATTATTCAATCAGCAAAACGTTGTTTTCGGTTAAAAACCCCTAGTTTCTCGGAATTTTACTCGGAATATTCTGAGGAAATTTCTAGGAAACCCTATCTTCCCTCGTAATTTCCTCGGTATTTCTATTAAAAAAAAAAGTCGATGTTAGTCTATTTCTCTGGTTCATCCTCTACGTGAACGACGGCTTCCTCTCCAAAGTCGGTTAAATCGACTACAAGGCCAACTCCAGCTAAATCTTCTGTTGCACTACAGTTGCCGGATGTGCTTGGTTGTAGTGGGTCTTCCAGCTCAGAACTTCCCTGAACTCGGCCTCTCGGGTTGAGTCTTGTAACAGTAACCCATGGATCATCTCTGTTCCTTACCCGGGGGGACTTGATATAACAAAACTGTAACATTTAAAAAATTATTAGTAAAATTATAAATTAATACACATGATGATGAATCATTCTAAATAATTAACATTTAATTACTTGATCGGCCTGAGAAGCAAGAATGAAAGGATCATAATATTGCAGTTTTCGCCTCGAATTTACTGATGAAACACTAAATGCATCTGTTCTCATACCTCGATCTAGAGTGTTGTCGTGCCAATCACAATAGAAAACAGTACAGCGCAATCCAACCATGCCCAAATACTTGATTTCCAAAATCTCATGTATGTGTCCGTAGTATACATCATCTCCTGATGCAGAACAAACGCCAGCATCATAAGTCGTACTCGAACGTCTCCTCTTTTGAGTTGTGAATGCATATCCCCGAGTTCAAAATCTCGGATATGACTTCACAACAAATTTTGGTCCAATGACCATCTCGCGTATCCAATCGTCAAATGTTTCACCTCTGGTCATACCAGCAGACACCTATTAATAGCACATATATATGTTATATCAATAAATTTGAATTAGTATAAATATGTGATAAATGATATTTTAATTTGTTTAAAGCACTCACATAATTAAACATTCATCAAGCAAATTCTCTCTGCTTCATTTCTTCTAGTTCGTCCTCTGTGGCGTATCTATATCCGAACCGCTTTTCTGCCATGAAAATCCTGTACATATGATAACAATAATGTAATTAATTAAGATTTAAATTTCAACTTGTTAAAATAAAAATTTGTAAGCTAATTTATTTACCTCTCATATTGAAGAACATCTTCGCAGTTGGTGAGCAAATATGTTTGCAAATTACTGCGCTCCTGCTCAGTAAGTCGACGGTCCTTTGGTTTTCCGCTAAGTCGTCCAACGTCTGTGACAAGGTCTGAAACCGTACCATGATATATTGCCCGTTCGCCTCTAACATCATGCCGAGCAGATCTTCTATTTTTGGTCTGAACTTCTGCTGGAAAGTAGTACTCGACAAAGTTTGAAGTTTCTTCATTGATCATCTATGCGACTATAGAACCTTCAACCCTACTTAAATTTTTCACCATCTTCTTCAAATGGAACATATACCGCTCACACAGATACATCCATCTATACTGCACAGGACCACCAAGTTCCAATTCTCTTGCCAGGTGAATAACAAGATGCTCCATAACATCAAAAAATGAGGGAGGAAATATCTTCTCAAGGTTGCACTGAATCACGGCTATGTTAGTCTTCAAATTTTCAATACCTTCAAGAGTCACTGATCTCGTGCATAAATCGCGGAAGAAACCACTTATCCCTGCAATTGCTTCATGAACATTTCGTGGTAATAGTTCCTTGAAGGCGAACGGAAGGAGGCGCTGCATCATTACATGGCAATCGTGGCTTTTCAAGCCAGAAAACTTTACTTCCTTTCTGTCGATACAGTTACGCAAATTTGATGCGTAACCGTCTGGAAATTCCACATCGTTTGAAATCCAATCAAAGAACGCATCTTTTCCCGCTGCATCAAGTCGGTATATGGGAAAAGGAGCCCTACCATTCTCATCAACATGAAGTTCTGAACGAGCACATATATCGACTAAATCCAGTCTTGACTTCAAATTATCCTTTGTTTTACCTTGAACATTAAGGATCGTGTTCATGAGATTGTCAAAAAAGTTCTTCTCAATATGCATGACATCTAAATTATGCCTTAGCAGATGATCCTCCCAGTATGGCAGATCCCAGAAAATACTTTTTTTGTGCCAGTTATGTAGTTCTCCAACAGCATCTACCGGAAAACGCTCATGTCCACCGACTTCTGGCGTCCTTTCTGCACCAAAATCTCTTAGTTGTATCTTCAAATCTTTCCCACAAATTTCCGGAGGTGGACTGTCAAACACCCTCTTGTTCTTCGTAAACAAATTCCTACTCCTACGATATGGATGATCAGGTGGTAGGAATCTCCTGTGACAGTCAAACCAACACGTTTTCCTTCCGTGTTTTAGTTGGAAAGCATCAGTGTTATCTTGAAAATATGGACATGATAGCCTTCCATGCGTTGTCCATCCAGACAACATACCATATGCTGGAAAATCACTTATTGTCCACATTAGTACTGCCCGCATTTGAAAGTTTTCTTTACACGAAACATCGTATGTTTCAGCACCTTGAGCCCATAGTTGTTGCAACTCATATATTAGTGGCTGAAGAAACACATCAAGTGATCTCTTAGGATGCTCTGGTCCGGGAACGAGAATCGAGAGAAACAAAAACTCTCGTCGCAAGCACAAGTTTGGGGGGAGGTTGTATGGTGTAAGAATGACGGGCCATAGAGAATACTGTCTTCCACTCTTGCCAAACGGACTGAAACCATCAGTACATAATCCAAGGTAGACATTTCTTCTCTCATACGCAAAGTCGGGATACTTTGATTGGAAATGCTTCCACGCTTTTGCATCTGAAGGATGTCTGATCTCACCATCTGTTGAGTGCTCCGCATGCCATCTCATTGGTTGCGCTGTGCGTTCAGACAGATACAACCTCTGCAACCTTTCCGTCAAAGGAAAATACCACATCCTTTTATATGGCACTGGAACTCTTCCAATTGTATCTTTATAACGAGGCTTTCCACAAAATTTGCATGTAACACGTTGTTCATCCGCCCTCTAATAAATCATGCAGTTGTCGCTGCATACATCTATTACCTGATACGATAAACCAAGACCAGCTACGAGTTTCTAAACCTCGTAGTATGAACCAGGAGCTACATTATCCTCGGGTAAAATACCTTTTACAAAATCAGCAATCGCATCCACACAGTCTTCAGCCAAATTATAATCTGTTTTAATGCCCATCAATCTTGTAGCAGATGATAAAGCTGAATGACCATCTCTGCAACCTTCGTACAATGGTTGCTTTCCAGCATCCAACATATCATAAAATCTCCTAGCTTCTGCATTGGGTAAATCTTCCCCTCTAAAATGATCATTTACCATATGCTCAGTACCTACACCATAATCTACATCCGTTCTAATTGGTTCTTCTAATCTAACCGCTGGCTAAGGTTCGCTAGTACTACCATGTTCATAATCAGTTTCCCCATGATGATACCAAATTTTGTAACTTCGTGTAAACCCACTCAAATATAGATGAGTCCAAACATCCCACTCTTTAATAACCTTTCTATTTTTACAATTAGAGCAAGGACATCTTAACATACCTGTTTTTGCTTCCGGTTGTCGGTGAACTAACCCCATGAATTCGGTTATACCTCGTTGGTATTCTTCCGTAAGCAATCTCGTGTTCGGATCCAAATGAGGTCAATCGATC
>NC_027752.1:18077111-18078693 GCF_000695525.1 Brassica oleracea var. oleracea
AGGATGAAGATATGGAGTGAATGAAGAGGAAGAGGGGTGCTTGTATTTATAGTTTAAATCCTGCCGACAGACCGAGGAAATTCCGACGGAATTCCGACGCCAACAGCTAGTTCGTCAGAATTTCTTCGGAATTTTTAAAATCCCCCAACGGCTTTCTAACGGCTATAATATATCCTCGGAATTCATCGATTTTTTCCGAGGAATACATTTTTCCTCAGTATTCCATAAGAATATTCCGACGGATTGATATTTCCTCGGAATTCCGTCGGTATATTCCGAGGAAACCAAATTTTGTGTTTTCTCGGAATATCCGCGGAAATTCCTCGGGATATTCCGAGGATTTCATTTTCCGTCGGAATGTCCGTCAGAATACCGCTGTTTTCTTGTAATGTGTTCCCATCTTGACCACCAGAGAATATCCAAAGTCTCATCCTTTGTTATTTTTCCCGGCAGGTTCCAATGGTTACGTTATATACTTCTAAGTTTCTGACTTGTTAATATTCCTTTATCAACAATGGTGATGTTTCATTCATGTATCAACCTACTCCTTTGTCCCCTCTCTGAACCATTAACCTTAAAATGTTCTGACTAGAAAAAAAACATTTAACGCGTATGACGTAAGTACATATCCGATTCGGAATAGTACGTGGTCCAAATGTTTTTTTTTTATTTAAATCGTGATAATGATGCGCCACCGTGTATATAAATGTGGTCTATGGTTGAATAACTTATTTGAATTTTTAGTGTTCAAAAAAAAAAAAAAACTTATTTGAATTTTTAATATACTAGCTAGGTTTAAAAGTAAAATTTTTGGTATAAGAAAAGTGAGATCGTTTTGCTACAGCTTTCCTATAACAATCAGTATACTGGCAACATCAATATATACTCTAACATCTTAATCTCTTATTAAAGAAAGATATATTACTCTTGCTTGCGATCTAAATAACACTAGACTCTGACCCGCGCGCCAGCGCGGATATGAATTTTCAGTTTTTAATTATTTATTTTATTAAATGATATATTTGTAATATTCGTTCATATTATATTCATTAAGTAAATATTTTTTTTGTATCTTAAACTATCTATTTTTTTTTACGAATGTGTGATATCATATAAAAAATATAAAAAAATGAGTATAGAGTTAATTAGATAATTTTAAAAACAGAAATTTTTCTTTCATGTGCGATATCATATAAATAATGATCCGCCCAGTTAACAAAAATCATGATTATTTTATGTGTAATTTTTTTTATTTTGACGATTTCCTTAAAACTATATTAAATTTTACATATTTTAATTAGAATATTTTTAATATCTTTACCTTTTTATTTGTAATGCAACTCAATACTTTTTTTAACAATTATAAAAAAATATTTAAAAAATATTTTTAGAATTTGTTTGAAAAATATGAAAATTACATTTTAAATTAAAATTATCCTAAAATATGATAAGTTTTGATGTAAACGAAAACTCAAATTATGTCAAAAATAATGATATTCAATGATAATAACAATTTTAATTGATTATTTTTAAAAAAATACATTTACAAAAATATTGTTTGAAAGAAAATTCATTTATCTTT
>NC_027752.1:18078773-18081943 GCF_000695525.1 Brassica oleracea var. oleracea
TATCAAATGACAAATGAGTTATGAGCAAATAATACCATATAATTTTTAAAAACATAGCCATTCTTAAATATTTTTTGAATAAATAATTATTTTTAAATTTAATCAACTCAAAATAATATCCGTACAATTGTGTGAGTCAAATTCTAGTTTTATTGATGCATGCTATATATTATTGCTGCATGTTTTAGGTAACATTATGTTTTAGGTAACATTTTAATGATGCACGTTTTTAAAAATCTCCATTATTAAAATTATGCACGTAAGGATAACTCATGAGTTTTTTTGGTTGATTAAATGACATTATGTCCAAATTTATTTAAGGATATTTTATTAAGGTAACTGAAAAAGACAAACAATAAAATAGGAAGTTTAAATTCATTTAAACATATTTAATTAATGTAACTGAAAACAAGTAATAAATTAGGCAGTTTTATTCGTTTTATGATATTTCATAAATGTAACTGAAAAAGACAAAAAAAAAAGGAGTTTAATTAATGAAGTAAGAACATTTTCAAATTGACACTTTTCTTTTAATAATATATAGATGTATGAAATGAGTGGAAGCTAGAGATAAAATTTCCTGTGTCTGTTTTATGTTAAAGTAGTTTAAATCTCTTTCTTGACCTCTACTGCATTTTTTCTTAGGACATACGTACAGTATGTATATTGTATTCGATGACACGGTCAAGGCTTGTATACGCGCGGTCACGAAGATTCTTATTGATGACACCCAATAAGTGGAATGTAGTGGTGATATTCTTTATGACGTCACCCCTCATTTCTCTCTTTCCAAAAATCGTAGACTGCCATTGAAAAGTCAATTTGTGAGAACATAATCGCTTGCCGGGAAAGATCAAGTCATGAGGTAGCGGGGCGTGTCTAACCAGTCTCGGCTTCAGGGTGATACACAAAACATTGCCAAAGAGGTCCTACCAAACTATATAAGAGAAAAGGCAGTGTTGGTCCCTAATCTAGCAGTCACTCCGGCCAAAGATTGGTTACAACTCGACACAAACTCATGGGCCGAAGACAAGTAACAAGCAAGCTCGAGGTCGACAGTGAACTTCGAGCTCGATCTCGACCAAGTCAGGAGAAATCCCAAGAGATTTCTGCAATCAAGTTATCAAGACGAGAAGTTTTTTTAAAAAGTTATCAAAAGGAGGATCGGATGAGATATCAAAAGTTAGGAACGAGTATAAAAGGAGTGGAGAACATGAGAGGAGGGACACACATTCCAGCTTACACATACACATAAATGACATCGAGCTCTGACTGCCTGAACACTTCGACCTCGTTTACACCTTGTTCTTCATTAGTTTTAGTCTCATTCTTGTTCATAAAAACTTGTAAACTCTTTGATATTAATATATAGTCCATTTTCGTCTACTGAATCTAATTACATTAGTGTTACAAGGATATTATTGTTTGCAAGTTTTTTAAGAGCATCTTCAATTCCACTGCAAAAAAAACTGCAAAATAGAGTGGAAAATGCAGTCATGAACAAACAAAACAAAAAAGACATTACTCTATATATGCAGTAATGCCTTTTTTATTTGTTCATGACTGCATTTTCCACTCCGCAGTTTTTTTGGCGGTGGGTTTGGAGATGTTCTAACCCTAACTTTAAAAGCAATTAAACATTATCAAATTTCTAATGTAGGTTTTAGGATCCACATGCAGAAAAAGATGACCACACGTCTCTTTAATTAGGTTTTCCGCAAAGGAGACAATCTTGAGAATGACTCCCTTGTTGCTAGCCGATCCTTCATATCAGGCCGAACAGCTATATATAAAAGTACCGCTTGTCAAAACCAAAAGCAAACGGAAGCAATTTGGCCAATGTGTTTTGATTTGTTCCCAGGTTTGACGAGATGAGAATTGACCTTTATATGAATCCAAGCTGGATTGCCATAGTATAAAATCCAGCCCAGCACCTAACTGACCGCGGTAACACCGATTATTGATGCCATCCCTGCGGGTTGGTAGTTTGGTACCATGCAAAAATGGAACTATAGGGCTTTGGTTAGTCTACTTGCTGTTGGATCACCAACCACTAGGATTGTTGACTGATGTGTTCAAAGACAATATGAAAGAACGAATATTTCAAATAGATGATGAGTTAAAGAAAAAAATCCAACCGGCTCTTTAGTTGGGTCTTTCGCAACTGATGAATTATGCGTTAAATATATAGGTTTCAGCATTGGTTGGGTCCTTCGCAAGTGATGAGTCATGCGTGGCTGAGTTCTATTTTCCAGACAAACTAGAAAAAAGAACGTGAAAACAAATCAATCCCTAATTAAGTCACTACGAAGAGTTTAATAACCGACGCGACTGCTTTGCCAAGTGTACATATGACGTGATAACCAAACCAGCTATTGACTCCTCAAAAGCCCTCTCTTCATTACATTATACCTTTGATACAAAACATGTTAACTGCATGATATTAAAAGAAGACATGGGCTGTAATCCGCTATCCAATCTGGTTTAAATAGCCCAGAAATGGCAGGAACATCATGCACATCCTAGGAGCCTTCCCTTGATGATGGTTCCTCGTGTTTCTAGCATGTCTATGTTTCTCATAAATAACTACCCTCGCTATTGTCATCGTCTCCACCGTCATGGCAAAACCCACAATATCTACTAAGACCATGATTAACTCCGGTCTCTTAACAAGTTTTCATCCCAAGATTTGGAATCTTCCTATAAGGTGAAATCCAACAGCTTTTTGTCAAAGTTATATGGCGATTACGTACGGGTTTTGGAACCCTAACCCAGATTACGGAGAAGGTTTTTCTAATCCCGGTCCACTTCCACATGGCAGCTTAGGTCCCAAACAGACACACATAAGAAACCAAAATGAACCCCAAAGTGGTAACTTGTGTCGGATATGTTCTTCAACTTTGCTACTCTCGGGTAAAGCTTTTGATACACATGGGTGTTATATAAATAAGGTAGCGGTGATAAGGCATGTATTACTTACTGCATATGAATATTGTGTTCGTTTTTGTTTTCTAGTAGATATATTATATTATATATATGCAGTTTGTTCACTCTCTATAAAAATCATGTGTGTGAATATAATCTTAAACATTTCATCACTTAGAATGATGAGTAATAGTTGTTCTCAAGAATCATTCCTATAAAAAACGGATTGAAGAGAGACAAACCCG
>NC_027752.1:18087787-18089303 GCF_000695525.1 Brassica oleracea var. oleracea
AAAAAAAAAAAAACTCTTCACACTCATTAAGCATTTTGGTTAGTTAAAAATATATTTTTCATCAAACAACCAAGATAAAAGATTAGTTTCTCCTTCTGAACTATCAGAACAAACCAATGAGAGGAACACACCAATCTAGAGTTGCACAGTAAAAAACAAGAGAATATGGTTTCTAGCAATTGTGTCTCCTTTGCCCTTAATTACATTATTAGAGAGGATATGCGGAACTTCTTTATGTGCGTGTATTAGATTCAGCTAGTTTAGAAACAGGGGCCTAGGTGTTTGCTTGTCTCTCTTTAAAATCATTCTAACATATTTAAAATAACATTTCTAAATGATTAAATTGTTTTCAAAATTTTAAAACTATTATTATGTTTAATAAATTGTTAGGAACCATATCATAAAAAGAGTAAATCCTATGTAGAGGAGAAGGTAAAAATAAGTGGAAGAAAGATATATATATATAAACATTTTGATACATGCATTAACTATAAGTTATTTTGACAAAAAGCATTAGTTATAGTTATTGTATAAACTATACGATGGTGGTATTGTGGCATTCTAGTTTTAGGTTGCTAATCAACTTGAGTTTAAAGGCATTTTGTTTGTTAAAGAGTTTAAAGGCATTTTATTATACGTACATGGTCACACGGATATATGTCCCATTGCTAAGATCATTTGTATATTTGGAGAAAAAATTCATATGTGGAATAAAATTGTTTGGAATGCATCATTCCATTATTCCATTGAATTCCAAATAATAATATTTACCAGTCACAGTGAAGTTGTTTAAACCAATTCCACATAATCTATTTTGGAATGAAACAAAAAAAAATTATTTGTTAAACCTATTCCTTTTGTTTAAGAGTTGAAATCTTCGTGAATCAATAGAATGCATGGAATTAATTATTCCATTATAAATGTCATTTTTATTCCACTTCATCAATAGTATGTCAATCCAGATGATATACACCTCATTAAGAGTTTGGCCATAAGCTCAACTCACCACAGAGACTCCTTCTGCTGTAATTATACCAAAAATGGCCAATACACAGTTAAATCGGGATATTGGGTAGCACGGAACCTAACGAGGAATGATGAAGATAAGGAGATCCAGGAACCGAGCATCACCAAACTCCAAGCCTTTGTTTGGAAGGTAAAAGCACCCCAGAAGATGTGTCACCTTATGTGGCAATTGATAACTGGACAAGTTGCTGTTACAAAGAATCTAGTACGACGAAACATGAGATGTGATAACTACTGTCCAAGGTGTGGAGAATCAGAAGAAACAGTAACTCATGCCATATTTGAATGCCCTCCAGCTCTGCAAGTGTGGTCCCTAGCATCAACACCATCTGCTCCTGACATCTTTCCTCTAACAAGTATTTACGCCAACATGGATTATCTCTTCTGGAGGAAGAACAACATTGATGCACCAGAGCTTGACAGAGACCCTTATCCTTGGATAATCTGGTATATCTGGAAGGCCCGAAATGATAAACTGTTTAGAGGAATA
>NC_027752.1:18089353-18089859 GCF_000695525.1 Brassica oleracea var. oleracea
CTTGGTTTAATGCCAATGAGAGGATACCGGATAACCCACGTGAGCTGCACAATGAGGAACTCCAAGCCATAAGCTTGGATAATATATGTATGGTGGATGGATCATGGACTTCCATGGCACAGTTTAGTGGCTGCGGATGGGTCTGGAAGGATAGTCTGGGACATACACAGCTTATGGGAATGCGCAACTTAAGTAGGAGAGAGACTTCTTTGCATTCGGAAGTGGAGGCACTAAGGTGGGCAATGGAGAGCATGCTTCTACATTCTTTGTGTCAGAGCTTTGGAACAGATTGCAAAGACCTAATAGCAATGATACGAGAACCTCAAGCTTGGCCAAGTTTCGCGACTGAATTGGAGGCAATAAAGACGCTCCAGCTATGTTTTCCAGAATTCAAAATCTCTCACATCCCACGAGCACAAAATGGAATATCTGATTCGTTAGCTAAATCTGCTAGATCCTTTTATAGGAAGCTTTGTTACATTGGTTGTTCTATTCCGGTCTGGGTA
>NC_027752.1:18089890-18102155 GCF_000695525.1 Brassica oleracea var. oleracea
AAAAAAAAAAAAAAAAAAAAAAAAATCTATTATTCCATTTATTTCTATTCCATAAACAATCATTCCTATTATTCAGCATATTCCACGTAAAAAAACAGTTACAGCCTACAAGTTAAAAAAAAAGTTATTGTATAATAATATTTGAAAGTCTATATCTCGTATATCTCGTCTAACGTCGTTACTGTTTCCATCATACACAGTAACATGTGACGAACACCGTGTAAAAGATGCAATTTATGTCTTTGTTTGCTCTTTGGCAATTGCAATTTTCGAAATGTACCAACTATGGTGTGGTTGACACTCACAGGGCCAGCTTATACAGGGGGCGAACGGTGCGACCGCCCCGGGTCCAATCTGTTGTTCCCCTATTTCTTAATAGATAAAGATCTGATTTTTTTAAAAAAATACATGTATTTTTATATTAAAAGTAAGAAAAGGGACCCAAATTTTTTTTATATGAAAGTATTTTTTTATTTCCATAGATTTATTTTTAAAAATACTTTCGGTATTTTGAAAAAAACATATATCTATCTGATTTTTTTAAGAAAAATAATAGTTTGGAAACTAAAATTTTTTTTTGCCCCAAGGTCCATGACTCTAGTGAGCCGGCGCGGGACACTCAATCAAACAAAATCAACGTTCTTATGGCAAAATCCTACACAGAAATAAGACATTGAATCGGTGATGTAACGCCTCTCCCTCACAGCATTGCACTATGAGAAAAGTCTTCCAGCGAAAATGTCATGTCACTACAGGTTTACATCAAATTCCGTCAGAACATTTGACCTATTTATTATAAAATGTCCCCAGCAGCTTGGAGCATGCCTAGGCTCATATTCTGCTGAGCCATTTTTAAAGAATAAGCGGCCTTTCATTCTCACGTTTGGTCGTGCATACCATACACATTTCATTTCGCAAGGACTGCGGCATATTTACGATGTTCTCTTCTTTTTCTAAGAAGAATACCGGGTAGATTTGCCAAATATGACTCAAAACATGATTTTAAATGCAAACATATAACCAAATTTAAATCAAATTCAAAACTAACCTAAAAGCCAGCCCCTTGTGACTAAACAAAAAAACAGAAGTCATTTTTACGAATATACTCCCAATAAGTTGTATGATTCGTCTGAGATACTAGACAACTTCCAAATAAGTCGTCTAGTGTAGTTGATTTTAAAAATAATTTTTAAATTTATTTTTAGCAGTGAATAAATTAAATATTAAAATATATTTTTATTTTTTTACTTATTTCTTTATTCGTTTTGCACTTTTTGAACAATAAAATAGATTATCAAACTTTAAATGATGATAGTTAGTGTGAGAAGGATTAGATAATGCATAATTAGAAAATAAGAACCAAATTGCAATAGTCTAAAAGAAGAAGGATCTAAAATGTAAAAAGACAAAAAAGAGGACACATGTCAACAAACCTCCTTCCACATGTCATAAGAAGAGGGAAAAGTCTACTTTATATATATATATATAGCCTCAGTAAATCGTCTGAGTCGTCTGAGATGTTGGAAGTCGTCTAGTGTAGTTGATCTTAAAAATAATTTAAAAATATTTTTAAAAATATTTTGACAAATGAAAAATTAAAATCATGTAATTATAAAAAGTTTTAAGTAATGTAAATTAAGATATAATAAAATTGAATTGTTTTCGGCATAGATGAGTAAAAGTAGTTAATCATGATATATATTCTTTGGTTTTAGGGTTTGACAACATATGTTGTAGTATTGTATGTATTCTTAGGGTTAGATTTTGGAAAGCTTGAATGTTTTTTTTGAAAAATTAAATTTTTACCAATAAGTGTTTATTTTGTGTATAGTAAACATTTTTGAAGTTTAATTTGATTTTATGAAATGTTTAGTTAGTTAATTAAGTTTGGGGGTTATGTTTAGGGTCTAGACGACTAACATGTAAGTCGTCCAAATATTCCCGCCTAATTTTTTTTTTAAAATTATTTTCCCGCTTAAATAATTTAAACCAGAAGACTTACAAGTAAGTAGTCTAGGAAGTCTTCTATTTTAGTTTTCCGCTAAAAATATTTTAGTTTCCCACTAAAAATATTAAAGTCTTCTGGGCGACTTACAAGTAAGTCGTCTAGGAAGTGGTATAAATCAAAAATATTTAACCTAATTAGATTTTTTGTCTCCCTATATAAAGAAAATTTACACATTCTCTCTCCTCATCTCAAATGGCTGCAACAAAAATGTAATATAAATCATTCTAAAACTCTTCAACCTCTCTCTAATCTCTTTGAACTTATAAACACTAAGCTTTATATCAATTTATTGTTTTTGTCTCATGTCTTTCTCACTAATTTATCTTGTTTTCATCACATGGCTCTCATCTTCACTCATTTAAAGGTAGATCTATCAATTTTAGATATGTATTTTTGTGTGTTCTATAAAGGTAGATTTATCTAATCTTCCATTCATTTTCTCTGTTTTTAAGTCATTTGGACGTTTTTGGATATGCAGGCCTTTCAGATATGGATTTGGATATGCAGGTTTTTCAGATTTGGAAGATTTCTGGGACGACTTACCTGTTAGTCGTCTAAAATATAATATGCTAGACGACTTCCAGGAAGTCTTCCAGATGACTTCCGGAGTCTTCCAGACGACTTCTGGAAGTCGTCTGACGGAGTCTTCTCCCATGTCTCTCCCTTTCATAACAGATCTGAGCGTTTTGGTAAGTTTTGATGTCTGATTTTTCTTCATTTGGTAACTTTCTGTTGTATAAAGTTCTTACTTTTTCCCAAACTAAAACTCTCCAAACCCACTCTAATCTCTTTGACTTGAAAACACCAAACTTTATATGAATTTTTCAGTTTTGTCTCATGTCTTTCTCACTAATCTATCTTTTTTTGCAAGTTTTTAATCAGATGGTTATCATCTTCCACTCATTTAAAGGTAGATCTATTAGTTTTAGATATGTATTTTTGTATGTTATATAAAGGTAGTTTTATCTAATTTCCACTCATTTTCTCCGTTTTTAAGCCATTTGAATGTTTTTTGATATGCAGGTTTTTTAGATCTGGATTTGATATGCAGGTTTTTCAGATCTGGAAGACTTCTGGGATGACTTACCTGTTAGTCGTCTAAAATATAATGCGCTAGACGACTTCCAGGAAGTCTTCCAGAGGACTTCCAGGAAGTCTTCCAGAGGACTTCCAGGAAGTCTTCTAGACAACTTCCTGGAAGTCGTCCAGACTTCCTAGAAGTCGTCTGGATTCCTGGAAGTCTTCTGAAGAAGTTTTTTTCCATATTAAGTAGAGTCCAAGCTTGTCTTTGTAGAGGAATGATCTATAATAGTTTTGTTTGTGGTCTGTTTTGTGATTTGCATGTCTACTCTTTTAATTGTAATAATATTTCCCAAGATGTAATATATGTGCTAACAATGTGTTTACACATTTACAAATCAAAGAAATAATAGACTTCAATAGCCTTTTTCTTATTTTTGGATCTCCCATATGCAATAATAAACTCCAATGACCTTCTTCTCTTCTTAATAAACAAAAATGTTGGTAGCCTCATATTGATACAACATTTTAAGAAGCATTTTAACCATTCTTCCAACTCATAACAATAATCATCATTGGTGTCTATAACAATAATACTTAAGAGATGGAAACAAACAATAGTAACTAGTCAAAGCATATCACATTTTTTACAAGTTTGTGTTGAAAAACTTAGTCAAATTTAGTAAAACTAATGGAGAAAACATATTTTGAAAATATGAGTTTTAGATATCTTGAAGTTACTTATGACTCTTAAAAATACAAGTTATTCAAAAACTAGCATAGAAGACTTAAAAACTAGCGTAGAAGACTTCCACGGAAGTCTTTTTGGATCAGCTAGAAACTTTAATTAACGTGAATGTTGGTAACCTCATAAATATCACCAATTAAGATATAAAATTTCATTCAGTAGCCCTAATATTGACTAATATAAATGAATTAACAAAAAAAATATTTAAAAGTCTTTATAGGTTTAGAGAAAATGAAAGTTTATTAAACATTGACGCATACGACTTCCACGGAGGTCGTCTGGACGACTTCTAGGAAGTCGTCCATTTAGGTTACTTTTGCAATTTATTTTAAACCTAGACGACTTACAGGTTAGTCGTCCACCTTTGTTTGATTAAAAAAAATCGAGACGACTTACATGTAAGTCGTTTCGGGAAAACGGGTTAGTTTTGCATTTGACTGGAATATGTCAGAAATTTAACTTTTCCTGGACGACTCGTCCAGTAGAAAATTAAAAAAATTAATATTTTGGTTTTTCTAAACGATTGACTTGTAAGTCGTCTCAGATTAGTTTTGCAATTGAAATAATAAAGAATTTTTTTTTCTAGACGACTTACATGTTAGCCGCCTCGAGTTTTTTTCCTGGACGACTAACCCGTAAGTCGTCCAAGATAAGCAAGGTTTGACCAGAATCTCGGAATAAAATCCTGAACGACTTACATGCTAGAAAAAAAATTATTTTTTTAATTTTTTACTGGACGACTAACTTGTAAGTCGTCCAGGAAAAGTCAAATTTCTGACACATTCCGGTCAAATGCAAAACTAACCAGTTGTCTCAGGTTGACGACTAACATGTAAGTCGTGTAGAAAAAAAAATTCAAAGTCAATTGCAAAACTAACCTCTGCATTGACCAGACGACTTTCAGGTAAGTCGTCTACAGCCAGAAGATTTACGTGTAAGTCGTCTGGACGACCAGATCTGGAAAAAATCTCAATTTCCTAGTTTCAACTTTCAACAAGTGAAATAACTTGTTTAACACACATAAGTCTTCTCCAAGCACCCAGAATCTCAAACAAAAGTGACCCACCAAGAATCACAAGCTTCAATGGCTCGATGAACCATAAAAAAATTGAGAATCAAAATCTTGAGATTTTTTTGGATGAATATGAAGAGAAAGTGAAAGAAATGTTGTTTTCATTCAGGACCGGCCCTGACCTAAAGCTAGGGAAGCAGGTGCTTTAGGCGCCAAATTAGGTTAACAATTTAAGGGCATCACAATTGCCAAAAGTTGTATATAACCTAGTGGTTCTGCTGTGCAATAATTGGTAACAGGTGCATGGTTCGAATGCAAGGGGACGCCAAATATTTATTTTGCTTTAGGCAGAACAAAGTACTGGGTCGGGCCTGTTTTCAGTTGATAAGAATTGAGAAAAAAGAAGTGTAAATCGATTTGAGGTGCATTAAGAGCTTTAAATTGGTTGTTCATGGTGGTTGTTGTATTGATGGCAATGACAATCTTGTAAATACACGAAGATGATGAGGTTGAGAGAGTAAAAATGTCATTTCGAAAAAAAAAAAAGCTAAAGGCATTTTCGTAAATAATGTGAACTTGTGGGGTGAATATAGCAAAAAAAAATCTAAAAACAATATAGGTTAGTTTTGTGGTTGATTTCATGTTTTGAGTCAATTTTGCAAAAACCCCAAGAATGTTCTATATTAATTTACAATCTTTTTCATTCCGTTATAAATATCTTTTTTACAACACATTATAAATACCATTTTATGCATAGTAATATGAATAACAAATCTATAATGTTCTTTGTTAATACTCTATACTAGCTGACTTTCCCGTGTTCATGCACATATATAAATATTTTATAATATAAATACTATAAAAATTGATTGCTATTTACTTTTAATTTTAAATTAATTTATAATTTGTATGCATCATTTATATTAATAATATTAAATTACTTTAATTATACATATGATTTTATATTTGTTATATATAATTAGTTTTGTTGTTTTTATAGTCGATTTAGTTATCATTTGAGTAAATTGGATTGCATCTCTGAATTCAACTCATCAACTGTAATATTTTTTATTCTAGATATATTAAAATTTTGATTAATTTCTTATTTGCATTTACGTGGTTGTTGTCTTAGATATGTAAATATATTTTATGAAGATTATGTGTAACTTAAGATATATTGTGCTTTGAATGAAATAAAAAAATAAACTAAAGTGTCTGATTCCAAATTACGTAAATTGATATAATGATAATATTCTGAAGTCTCATGCATATATATAAATTTTACAAAATAACTAAATTGTAACAGTTGGTTAATACTTTATTTTCATTTTTAATATGTTTTGAGTTGTCCTATGATTGCTATTCTTATAAAATTATTTATTCTTATCATAGTTAAATATATGATTTTAGATATAAGTTGGATTAGTCGAATCACTCATGTTGTGAGTATATTGAGTTAAATATATTTTTTTCAAATTCAAAATGAAGTATAATTATTTTTATTATAATTAATTTAAATCAAATCAATTTTATTTATTTTTTAAATGTTCATGTATTTCATAATATTTATCAAATTATATGTTTATGTTTTTTAAGAAAAATATTAGAAATTAAAACAATGATCAATAGAAAGTTACATGCATAAGTAGCTAATACATTTTTGAAATTTCAGGAACACATATTAATATTTAGAATAATTAAAATATTTTATAAATTCTAAATAACTTTATGCTTTTGATTTATTGAATGGAAACTGAAATTTATTCTAAATAATCTTTAAAATGAGTATTCAGATTTGCTTTAATATTTTGACTATGGTTCTATTAAGTTACACAAACATAAAATCTTTAAGTTTAAAAGAAAATTTAAAATTAAGAAAACAAATAACTTTCATAATGATAAAATATAATATATCTACTTCATTAAATTATTTTGTAACTATTTGATCAAACAACGTTTATTTTAAAATTTACTTTTAGTTTTTTAATATCTCTTAAAAATAAACAGTAAACAAATTGTGATTGTATTTGAAAATAATATTATATAAGTAAAATATAATTTATCGATAGTTTTTTCCTGTAATTGAAATATATTATAGTCAACTAAATATATGAAAATAAATAAAACATTTCATAATACTAATTATAAACTACTTTTAGTCAATTAAACATATATCAGTTTATTTTACTTAATTATTTTATGTAATCATCTAAAAATAGATAGATATATAAAATATTTCTAATACTTTGATTTTTTTGTATTATTTAAAATTATGTTTTAAAAGAAATAATATTTCTTTTTCTAATATGAAGATTATATGTGTAATTTTGTTTTAATGAAATCATATTATATACAAATTTATATTTTTCATCTAAGAAAATAGATATAAAGAAAGTATTTTATTACTTCAAAAGTATATTTTATGTTATTTAAAAATATTTTTTAAACGTAATATTAGTATCTTGTGAACTATCCATTTTTTATGAATGATATTATATATATATATATTTTTGTTTTTCAATTCGTTTTTTTTACTTTATAAAAAAAATCTCTTTTTATTATATGTATATGTTTTTGGAAAATTTTAAAAAGGAAACTAAATAAAAAAATAAATAATAGTATTTTAAATGAAATATTTTTAATTCATTAAGACTATCAGTGTAATCAACCATCGTGAGAGTTAACCTGAAAACGACACATAAGAAACTCACTTCTCAAATAATATTATAGAGATTTTAGCTCTCTATTTATTAAATAAAGTTAAATAATACAAAGAAATCTAAAAATATGTTTTTAAAACAGATATGTACACAGATATATGTTCCAAAAATATATACATATGTGTACAGATCTGCTGATTTATTTGATTGAAATGTAACTAGTATCTCTAGCTATAATTTCTTTCCTACAAATATAAACAAACCAATTATGTTTGATTAGCTTTTAAAGTTATATCAAAAAATAAAAAATAACTGTAAAAGTATTATTTTAATATTAAAAATCTTATTTTTTAAGAATTATAGTAGTTTTTTATAGAAGAAGAATATTAATGTTCAAATATCATTTTCTGTAAAACTACCATTACATATAGATAAACCAAAAATTCTACGGACCAATTTCTACGGTGAAATTTCTACGGCCCATCAATGATGTGCATTGAGCTAGTTAAATATTCTATTTGTTTCAAAATATTACACATTTAGATTTTTCACACGTTTTAATAAAACATATTAAATTTGCATAATTTTTTGTGATTATCTTTTTTTCTAGAATTTTAAGCCAATAAAAATTTTATAAGTGCAATTAAGTTTTTTGAAATTTATAATTAGTTAATAAAACAAATATGTAACTTTAAATGGAGGGAGAGTATCATCAAACCTTAAAAGATAATAATAAATACAGGAAAAAAACCAAAAGGAAAAAAAAAAAACATTCTCTAAAAAAGATTCCAATTTCACACTTAAAAACCATAAGTCAAAGTAATGGCGTGTTGACTATATCTTCTTTCGCAAAGCGTTGACCCCCTCTGTATGTCTCTTCTTCCTCTTCTTCTCCAACACTCGCCACAATCTTTTTGAAATTTCTTCCTCCTCTTCCCTTCTTGGTTCGTCAATCGATGGCTTCCAGTAACTCCCGCCTCGACGCTCAATCCGCCGCCGAGAAAGCGGTATCGGTGATCGGATTAGGCTACGATCTCACCTCCGATATCCGTCTCTCCGCTTGCAAATCTACACCCGACGGATCCAGCCTTCTCAAAATTGACCCGACCCGGAACAGAGACCTGGTTTTCCCCGGAGGGATCGTCGTCAACAACGTCTCGAGCTCGATTAAGTGCGATAAAGGCGAACGCACTCGTCTCCGCTCCGATTTACTCTCTTTTAACCAGGTTTCCTTCGTTAACTTCTTCCACAAGTTATCAAAGTACTCCCTGATGTATGTTTTAGAGTTTTAGCTGCTATTAAGAAAATACATTAAAATATTGAGTGTTATTTTTTTTTTGGTCGGCTGTGTAGATGTCGGAGAAATTCAATCAAGATATGTCTCTGTTGGGAAAGATTCCATCGGGGGTGTTTAATGCTATGTTCGATTTAAGACAAGGATGGCAAAAAGATGCGAGCTCTGTGAAGACGCTTGCTTATGATGGATGGTTTATTAGCTTGTTCCGTGTAGCGCTCGTTAGGGAGTCGCAGTTGACATTGCGTGATGATGTGAAGCGTGAGGTTCCTTCTTCTTGGGACTCTGCTGCACTTGCTGGGTATGTACAGTATGATGATGGATGAATCACCTTAACTGATGCAGAGTAGAATATTTATTTATATTTTGATTATTATAACTATTTGTGTAATTATACTAGTTATTTATATAGATTTTAATTGGTTTTCAAATTGATCTCTTACTATTTAATGTTTATTTAGTATTAGGAATTTATCTTTAATATTTTTGTATTTGATTAATGAAAGTGATCTCTTAACGAGTTTTATATTATGAAAAAAGTATTTCCAAACCTAAGAACTTTTCATAAAGCACCGAGAATGGAGGTATTCTCAAACTCTAAACCTTCCGCTCCATCATTAACACATAGATAATTGTAGAAATTGGGTAAGGATTGAGATATTTGGTGCTTCTTTGTTTCAGGTTCATTGAAAAGTATGGAACTCATATAGTGGCTGGAGTTACTATGGGAGGCAAAGATGTTATTTACATGAAACAGCTGCGTAACTCGACTCATGATCCTGACCAAGTCCAGCAACAGTTGAAGCAATTGTGTAACAAAAGGTTTTCAGCTGAAAGTATCTCTCCTGCTGCTGGAAATAACCCAAAGGTAAACAGTCTTAAGAAGTTGTTGTTACTCTCATTTGCATTCTCTTAATGCAAAACCTGAAACGTTTTGATGGGTATATAGGAGGAGAGTCCTATCCAGTTCGGGTTGCATTCACAGTTTGGTTCCTCTCTTAGTCGTCCTGTTATCATGCACTCCAAGGACGAGGTCGGATTCTTTTCACCAGTGATTTCACTTGGGTTTGTTTTATAGTTTAAACCTGAATAGACGTGTACTTTTGAGTCTCCAGGATATGGTGAGCATTTGTGTAAGAAGAGGAGGTATCGAAATGGGACAAAGTCATGATCGTTGGCTCTCAACGATATCACAATCGCCCAACGCCATATCTATGTGCTTTGTTCCCATAACTTCACTCTTGAGTGGTCTCCCAGGAACTGGATTTCTTAGTCATGCAATGAACTTATACCTTAGATGTGAGCATTTTGGTTTTTGTAGTTTAGTTACTCAATGGCTTATTCGTGTAACAAGTTTGTATAAAAATGTTTTAGATAAGCCACCGATGGAAGAGTTGCATCAGTTTCTTGAGTTTCAACTTCCACGCCAATGGGCTCCAGTGTATGGAGATCTCCCTCTTGGACTACGCTGCAGAAAACAAAGTTCCCCTTCACTTCAGTTCTCTTTGTTGGGTCCCAGACTATATGTCAGCACATCAAAGGTACGTATATGTGTTCTTGACATTGTTTTTTTCTCTTCACATTTTTGTATATAAAATAAAAATTTTAACTTTTTAAAAATAACTTTTAACTTTTTTTTTTTCTTCACATTGTTGTATCTAAAATAAAACTTTTAACTTAAAAAAAAAACTTTTAACTTAATTTTAAAATATATAAAATACTGTTTTAAAGGTTGATTCTGGTGAGCGACCAGTAACGGGAGTACGTTTATTCATGGAGGGGAAGAAAGGAGATCATCTAGCTATTCATTTGCAGCACCTCTCCTCGTCTCCTCCAAGTCTCCAACTCTCACAGGACGATACCTATGAACCCATCGATGAACCATCAGAAAAAGGATATTATGAGGCTGTGAAATGGGGAATATTCTCACATGTATGCACCTTCCCGGTTCAGTACCACGGAGCACGTTCTGATGACGCAGCCTCTATTGTGACCAAAGCCTGGTTAGAAGTCAAAGGTATTGGTATGAGGAAAGTTCTGTTTCTAAGGCTCGGTTTCTCACAAGTTGCTACAGCTAGTACACGTAGATCTTGCTGGGATAATCTCTCATCTGATTCACGCAAATCTGGTATTTTCTCGATGATTAGTACAAGACTAAGCGGGGGATTAAGTTCAACCACCCCGACAACAGCGAAGCCAGTGTCTAAGGTTTATATAAACTCGGCTGTTTATCCTAAAGGGCCATCACCGCCTGTGAAACCGAAGCTGCTGAGTCTTGTTGACACTAAAGAGATGGTGAGAGGTCCGGAAGTACCACCTGGATATTGGGTTGTGACTGGTGCTAAGCTTTGTGTAGAGGCAGGGAAGATATCAGTCAAAGCTAAATATTCTCTGCTCACTGTTGTCTCGGAAGATTCGCTGGTCTGAGAGATTCATAAAGTTACAAGGACATGGAGGGGTGTCGTCTATGGGGAACACAAGTTACTGTGTCTTGTTCAATTTTTGCAGGTTTCAGTTTGTGATTAGCTTCGAGGTTGATCTCATCAGGTGTTGTGAAAAGATTTATTTATTTATATGTACATGAAAATGTATCATTGTTAATAATAACTCTGTTACACAATTTGAATTTGAAGGAGAAGACTGAAAATCCTTAAAACAAGGCATATCCTGAATAGCTCTAACTCTTCTAGTTAGGTGTCCTTGTTCTTTGATTTATACTATTTATCAATGGCTAGATTACAATTATTTAACTGACTCTTATAAATTACAGTAAGCATTTTTTTACAAAACCAAGTTTGAAAGGAAAAATTACATCCAGTGTGAATATTAAGCATTCAACTTTGTAATGTTCCAAGTCTATTCCATTACCCTTTATGACTTTTTCAGAAAAATAAAACTTCAAATGAGACAGAAAAATAAAACAAATCTGACATGAGTCAAACCAATTGCTGACTATTATCAATAAAACTTCCGAGGCACGGTTTTATGACTTAACGCACAACCCTACCACCTGTTGGTCGAATAATTGAGTTCCTAAGTATATTAGGTTTTATGTATTAAGAGTCGTAATTGTTACGAAAGTCAGAAAAAGCAGCTACCGTTTTCGTTAAAAATATAAAAGGATGTGGGGTTCGCTTCACTATTTGCACAGTGAATTTCTCATCTATATAAACGATCGTTTCGATCATTGTAAACACACCATTCCTTCTCCTTCTAATAACACATTCTCTCTTGTTATCAGTATTATCTTCTTCTACGGGTATAAAATTTTGCCCTTATTTAAATTCCCGCGATACAATAAATTCCAGTTCCTTTTATAACACGTTATCAGCACGATCACTCTGCGATTCGGTGAAATTTATTTGTATCATTTATATCCTGTTATAATGGTCGGTATACCGCCTCTACTATTATTTATATCATGTTATAATGGCCGGAATACCGCCTATATTATTTACTAGTAATTTAATTTATTTATTGGTCGGCCGAGCCGCCTTATATTCTGTTTATTATTAATTGGTCG